>NC_133770.1:267422388-267425846 GCF_003597395.2 Chelonoidis abingdonii | reverse complement strand
TACATCCCAAAGCCCTCCTTATAGCACCACTGCCTGAGCCATCTGTTAATCGTCATAATCTTGTCGCTCCTTCGTTGCCCCACTCTAGGAACCGGCAGAATCCCACTGAAGATCACCTGAGCCTCGATTTCCTTGAGCGTCTTCCCCAGTCTGACATAGTCCTCCTTGATACAGTCCAGCGAGTGACTAGCCGTATCATTCGTTCCCACATGAAGGACAATCCAAACTTTCCCAACGTTCAGCGGTGTTCAGATATGGAGTTTTATTTAATCATCTATACATTACTGTTATGCATAGCCTCCAAGGCCAAAAAGGATCACTGTGATCATCCAGTCTGCCCTCTTGTATAATATAGACAATAGAACTTACCCAAAATAATTCTCAGATCATATATTTCAGAAAAACATCCAATCTTGATTTACAAATTCTGAGTTATGGAGAATACACTATGACCCTTGGTAAATGGTCCCAATGGTTAATTACTCTCACTGTCAAAAATTTACACCTTATTTCTTGCCATCTTTCTAATCACACAAAACTGAACCACCTTGCCCCACCCCTGCTCCTTTCCTGAGGCCCCATCCCCTGCCCCGCCCATTCCCCTAGGCCCATCTCCCACTAACTCCATCCCCCCTCCCTCTGTCGCTCACGCTGTGGGAGGGGGTGCTGGCTCTGGGGTGGGGCCAGGAATGAAGAGTTTGGGGTGCAGGAGGGGGCTCAGGGATGTGGCAGGGGGTTGGGGTGCAGGAGGGGGTGCAGGCTTCAGCTGGGGGGGCTCTGGGGTAGGGCCAGGAATGAGGGGATTGGGGTACAGGAGGGGGCTCAGGGCTGTAGCAGGGGGTTGGTGTGCTGGAGGAGGTGCAGGCTCTGGGAGGGAGTTAGGGTGTGGGAGGGGATTGGGATGTGGGATGGGATTTGGGGTGCAGGATCTGACCAGGTGGCGCTTACCTCAGGTGGCTCCCGGTCAGTGGCACAACAGCGCTAAGGCAGGCTCCCGGTCAAAAACCAGAATCTTGGCAACCCTAATTCCAGTCTGAATTTGTCTAGCTTCAACTTCCAGCCATTGAATCGTGTTAACCTTGCTCTGCTAGATTGAAGAACCCATTATTAAGTATTTGTTCATCATGTAGATAAACTGTAACCAAATCACCCCTTCTTCTCTTCTAAGATAAATATATTGAGCTCCCTGAGTCTTTCACTATAAGGTATGTTTTCTAATCTTTTAATCACTCTTGTGGGTCTTCTCTAAACCCTTTCCAATGTATCAACATCCTTCTTGAATTATGGGCACCAGAAGTGGACCAGGACTCCAGCACTACCAGTGCTAAATGCAGAGGTAAAGTAACTTCTCTACTTCTACTTGAGATTCCTCTGTTTTATGCATCCCAGGATCGCATTAGCTCTTTTGGCCACGGTGTCACATTGGGAGTTCTTGTTCAGCTGATTATCCACCACAACTCCCCAAACATTTTTCAGAGTCATTGCTTCCCAGGATAGCATCCCCTATCCTGTAATTACAGCCTAGATTCTTTGTTCTAGAAGTATATGTTTATATTTAGCTGTACTAAGATGCATATTGTTTGCTTGCACTCCATTTGCCAAGCAATCCAGATCGCTCTGGATCAGTGATCTGTCCTCTTCATTATTTACCACTCCCTCAGTTTTTGTGTAATCTACAAATTTTATCCGTGATGAATTTATGTTTTCTTTCAGATCATTGATAAAAATATTAAATAGTGTAGGCCAATAGCCGATCTCTTTGGGAACCCATTGGAATAGTGATTCCCCATTTACAATTACATTTTGAGATCTATCATCTAGCCAGTTTTTAATCCATTTAGTTTGTTCCATGTTAATTTTATATCGTTTTGTATTTTAATCAAAATGTTGTGCAGTACCACATCAAATCACTTACGGATGTCTAAGTATATTATGTCAATGCTATTACCCTTATCAACCAAAAAGATATCAAGTTAGTTTACTGGAGTTATATTCCATAAACCCATGTTGATTTGCATTTATTACAATACTCTTCTTTAATTCTTTATTCATTGAGTTCCATATCTGCCACTCCATTATCTTGTCTGGGATTGATGTCAGGCTAACAGGCCTATAATTATCCGGGTTGTCTTGTTTACCCTTTTAAAACATTATTATCATGATTATTTATTTTTTCATTTATTTATATTACAGTAGTACTTAGGGCCCCCAACCGAAACTGGGAGCCCATTGCATGAGGCATTCATTAAACACAAAATAGAGATGGTTCCTAATCAAAGAGCTTGCAGGACAAAGGGTGAAATCCTGCCCAACCATACTTAACGGATGTTTTGCCATTGACTTAAATGAACCCAGGATTTCACTTAACATGAGAATGGGAGCGAGGGGATACAAGATACAAAAAGAGGGATCCATATTATATTTGGCAAATATTTGGCTACTTTTAAATCACTGTTTTAAATTATTTTTTTCTCTATTTTTGTTTTTGTGTCTGTGGGGTTTTATTTAAAGGATTCCGGTGACTGGGATGAATACAGAGGAAAGGCAGATTTGGGTGAGCTAATAGCAGTAAAAGAGTGGGCGAGGCAATGTAAGTAGAAGAGGGATATTGATGGAGGAGAGATGAGGAGGAAAAGAAAGGAGGTTGTCGAGGAAGCATGGTGGCTGTGAGGAGAATGGAAGGCAGGCAAAGTGAGGCTGGGATTGAGAGAGAGGAGTCATACAGGACAGCTATCAACTTCAGATCTGGATCCAATCTCCTCCAGAGTTCAGAGCTTTTCAAATTCAGGATCTGGCTACAAGCCCATCCCTGGTTTGTTGTTTACCAGTTCTGAAGGTCAGAGCTGTCCTTAGGATTTATGGGGCCCTATGCAATATTATTAAACTGGTGCCCCTATGCCTGATGGCAGCCCGGGCTCACATGTGTGTTTTAGATAAGGGTGGCCTTTTGAGGGATAGCTCAGTGGTTTGAACATTGGCCTGCTAAACCCAGGGTTGTGAATCCTTGAGGGGGACATTTAGGGATTTGGGGCAAAAATCTTTCTGGGGATTGGTCCTGTTTTGAGCAGGGGATTGGACTAGATCACCTCCTGAGGTCCCTTCCAACTCTGATATCCTAATTAAAAAAATCCAAGCATTTAAGGCTAAAGATGAATATTCATATTGTGCATCTAAAAATCTATGCAAGGATTTTTGAGAGATGTGATTATATAATCTTCAGCAGCACACTAATGAAATATTTTTAAAGCAAATTTTAAACTAAGGGCTTGTCTACACTGGCAACAGCAGCGCTTTAGTGTGGCTTATGTAGTTGCAGCACAGTGCTGGGAGAGAGCTTTCCCAGTGCTCTAAAAAACCTACCCCGAAGAGGGGAGTAGCTCCCAGTGCTGGTGCACTGTCTATATTGGCACGTTACAGCGCTGAAACTTGCAGTGCTCTTGGGGGGGGGGGGGGGGGGG
>NC_133770.1:267349002-267421184 GCF_003597395.2 Chelonoidis abingdonii | reverse complement strand
GAGCAGTGGGCCTACCCTGTCCTTGGTCTTCCTCTTGCTTCTAATATATTGATAAAAAGTCTTCTTGTTTCCATTTATTCCCATAGCTAGTTTGAGCTCATTTTGTGCCTTTGCCTTTCTAATCTTGCCCCTACATTCCCGTGTTCTTTGCCTATAGTCATCCTTTGTAATCTGACTTAGTTTTCATTTTTTATGACTCAAAGACCCCTCTCATAGCTGAGAGCCGGACAAAGACACAGACCCAAAAAATTCCCTCCCTCACTTTGAAAAATCCGGTTTCCTGATTGGTCCTCTGGTCAGGTGTTTGGTTCCCTTTGTTAATCCTTTACAGGTAAAAGAAACATTAACCCTTAGCTATCTGTTTATGACAACCTTAAACCAAATTCTTCTTTCAGTTGCATCACTGTAAATGCAGAATTACTCCACTGACTCCTATGGAATGATTCTGGATTTACATTACTGTAACCGACAGCATAATCTGGCCACACAATTTAGAGAGATGCTGTGAAGAGACACAAGAGTGGCAAGGCACGCAAAGTAAAAGTGAAGTTCATGCTGTTTGATAGGGTGACAGGCATTAACTTTGACTGGGACACCACTCTGCTCACTACTGTTTCCCATTTATTTGAGGAGAGGAGACAGTGGTTGGTGCTCTGCAGCCTGTAGCACCAATTCCATTGACATGATTATTAGTACGGTATATAAATATAGTGGAATCCTTATAAAGGTCATGAAGACATTTTCTCCCTCTTGTGCTCTCAGAAGCTGCAATTGAAGTGAGTGATTTCATGAGTCATATCAATGGGAGTTTTGTTGGTATTAGATGTAGGTTCCAGATGCCTGACCAGAATTTTTATGGGTAATTTGTAAACTGCAATAGGTAATCCTCTGGAAGAAGGAGGTTTTTTGTATTCATGGAAGTATTAACTTTACCTCATCTCTATTTCTACAAGAATTTTAGATATCAGGGTTATTCATGCTTTCCAAATGCTACGTTTTGCATCAAAATGTTTACTGTAATGAAACAAATCATTTATTTTTATCAGAGACTTCATCACATCTGTGTCAACTGCTGCTGACTGTTCTGAACATCTACACAATGTGCTTGAACTGTGCCTTTCTATATCAGCTATACATCCAGAATGGTATCTTTATGAAGGTTCAGAGTAATAACTAGCTGTGTTTCACTGGACAAAGCTGCATATGATTTAATTTTCCTTCTTAATCTTATCAGGTGAAAAGAAAAGATTCAAATTGTCTACCATTCATTGCTCAGAAAACAAAACTGGCACTTTCATCTCCTAAGAAAGGATTCTAGTTTAACTTTGCAGCTTTTGATGGCTAATTCCATTTTTCATTATCTTTAAAACAATTGTGATATTTACTAATATTAACACACTAACACAACTAGTGGCAGATAGGAACATACTCAGTACCATGAAGTCATTTCATGTATGCCTACAAGTTGAAAAATTTACATTGATTCATACTCATATAACCTCTGTCTTCCAATTTAAGTGCTAATAATACAACTAGATAAAGGATTTCAAAGATATGTGCAAAAAAGCAAGTCATTTTTTATTTTGTACAACATTTAGTATGAGGGGTCCCTGACCTGGTTGGCCTCTATGTGCAATCACAATACAAAGGTTAAATAACATAAAAAGAATAAAATAAATAATGATTTCAAAATTTGTCTAATTAAAATATTAGGTTCAATGTGGTGCTGTGATTTCTGAACGTGTCCTAGTGATACAGTTGATCTATATTAAATTAAAATAACATTTTGATACATGAACTTACATGTAAAAGTACACGATGTCCTTTTTGAAAGCTTTTTATTTTGATGGATTTGCCCACTTCATCTAAAACTCACCCAATCAATACTAAAAACCAAGAAAATACTGTCTCGCTATGCGAGGGATTCATAAAACATTTTCAGCAAAGCATGTTGATTGCATTTGATATTTTTAGAAGTTAAAGTTCATTCTCACTTGCTGATAGATTTAGTGTAGTTGCTCAAACAAAGCATTTCAAACTTGTTAATGAGCTTCCATTTCTGCTGTTGCAGATGATGGATCTGTGCCTGTGAAGCCTTATGTAATTCAAATGCCCCTATTTGCTTCAGTGGTACTAATTGTATAGGTAAGGTTTAGTCATGTGAATAAGGCTTGAAGTTAGGGTCCCACATTTACTATAGCACATGACTATTCACAGATTCATCAGTTTGATTTCCGATTAATTTTGTGTACCTTAGTGGTCAATTCTAAGGAATAAGCTACTATAGAATTTATTAAGCTACTCAAAAATATTATTAAAATGTAGAAATGATTGCTTTTCTGTTGCTCTAAATTGCTCCAGCTTGCACAGACTCTAAGGGGCAACTCTGGTAGCTGATGATTGGCAGAACTCAGTAGTGCTCTGGCCATGCACACTTGGTAGTGAACATACCTCCTCGCACTGGTAGTTGGGAAGAGATGTGTAGCCCCATCTTAAAATGGATGACCAGCATTTTTTCCCCATTAGAGCAATGCAGAGAAGCTGGAGGGGGAAATTTCTGACCCACAGTATGTGAGAAAAGGCTACTGAAAAACCAACAGTGATCACCATAAAAAAACTCTGAATTTGCAAACACAGGTGCTGGCTTCCTCCAGGCCCTGGGGGTACTCAACCCCTCTCTCCGCTCCAGGCTCTTCCCCCACCCAACCCCTTCCCCAAATCCCCACCTCCGCCCCACCTCCTCCGACCCCCACCCACCCCGTCTCCCAAGTCCTCACCCCACCTCTTCCAACCCCCGCTCCACCCTCATCCCATCGCTTCCTGACCAGTTACACCCCCTCCCCTGAGTACCTCCCATACATTGCAGAATAGTTGCCTACAGAGGGCCGGAGACACTGGAAGGGATAGGGGGAGCGGGCTGCTAGGGGTGCTGAGCACCCACTAACTTTTCCCCATGGGTGCTCCAGTCTGGACCACCCAAGGAGTCAGTGCTTATGTTTGCACATACTGACCGCACTGCAGTATCTGATGCCCAGATGCTCGAAGATCGTCAGGGGCCTAGGTCTCGTTGATTTTAATGGGAACTAGGCCCCTGAATACCTTTGAGGATCTGGGTCTGAGTTACGGCAGCTTTCAGACACACGTTATAATAAGAAACAGGCAGGTGAAATTAGGAGGCAAATATTGGGCCTGATCCTGGTTTCACATTGATTTTGCACAGGTGTAACTTAATTGATTTTCTTGACGTCATTTCTGATTTTGAGCGGTCTGAGGGGAGAATTAGATCTGTTGACTTTTTAATTGTGACCTCTGTATCAGAGCACTTTACAGTGGCAACATAATAATCAATGAGGACCCAGTTCTGTCTGCCTTTATATACTTGTGTGCATCTCCCATTCATGGTAAGTGAAGGTATATCTAAGGGCAAAATTTCACCCTGACTGGATTTTAAAATAAAAATGGTACAGAAGAGCCACAAGCGAGAAACTTTAGTGCTCAAATCTACAGCCAGAAATAGCAGTCATATTTTTGTGAGTCTTCCCTGGACTTCCATGGCTATGGAGAATTAGAAGATAACTAGGATGCTGTGGCTGCTGGCACCCAAAATAAATGGTGAAGCTGACAATTAGACTCACTTACCTCTCCCCATCCAAAACCAATTATGTTTTATCCTCTCATCTCCCCCGCCCCTCCCCCCCTCTAGCTTTCTCTCTCTCTCTCTCTCTCACTCACACACACACACACACACTTCTGATCTTTGTAATAAAATGAATCAACTTACAAATCTGGGAGTTTTCCCCCCTCCCCTGCTGTACTCTCCAGTGTTCCCTTCCTCCTCCAGAAAAGAACAGGCAGCCTCCCTCCATTCTGCTTCTTTTCACCCCCTTCCCAGATCTCTGGCTCCTTCTGCCAATCCCTTTTGCTGCTCCCCAGTCACATGCCTCCTACTTACTCTTTCACCCCCAACTCCCTTGCTCCTCAGTCAGAGGCTTCTGCCTGCTGCCTCCTGATAGTCACAGTCTGGCCAGCTACTCATGCCTGCTTCCCTAGCTTTTTCCCACATTGGACCTGCCCCCTTGTAGTGGGGGTGGCGCTTTGCCCTGAGAGGACGGAACAGGCGGCCTGTGAGCATTCTCTGATCTCAGGGCTGTTCCATACATTTAGTGAAGAAAGGAGCTCTCTCAGGAGCTATGTACGCCCCAGTCCCACCAGCCCCTCCCACCTGAGACTAGAATCTATGACACTGCACTGAAGGGATAGAATCTGCCAGCCTGCTCTGCCTTCCCCCCAACTATGCCAATGGTCTGTCCATTCTGCTGCGGGGGAAACGCACCTTCTCCACCATCCCCTTAGGTGGTGAACCAGCTCCTCCTAGTGGTTTCAGTCAGCTCCATGAGCAGGTGTGGAGGTCAAGTGGGCCCAGGGCCTTTTGGGGTGACTTGCATCACTAGAGACACTAAGAGGAAGCAGTCACTGTGCTCTTCGAAAGATAGGGATACTACTGTGCCTTGCCCTTATGTGGGGTGGGAAAGCACCATGCACTCTACCTTGAACTATGCTTTAACCCTGTTCTGGAGTAACTACCATTAGAACAGCCATCTAGTTAAGTCATTTCAATCTCAACTCTGTGCTAAAGCTTCCAAAAAGAGTGCTAATTTGTGCATCAAGTGTGATGCTGTCTCTTAGGTGGTCAGCTGAGACCACCAGCCCCTTTCACCACCAAACCAGTAACAACGCTCCAGTGATACCAGCATGGAGGTGGCTTTAAACCAGTGACCAAGGGGGTCTACAGTATATTCAGCATTCCCAGATGTCTTCATCCATTAGTGTTTTTAGAACAATGATCTTTATGAGAAGGGACAGTTTCTATAGGACAAGATGAGCAGAACTGTGATTAGTATGTTTTTTAAACATGCATATTTAGGGAGCAATTATTGGCAGATTATTTGACTTCGTAGGTCTTTTGCATTCATTTTATAATTGTAGCACCCCTGGTTGAACACACAAACATAAGAGAGCAGCTGACATTTTTCCCCTACTGGTAAGTGTCCTACTAGTAAAAATGAGAATATAATCCTCCCTAACGCAAGAAGACCATTGGGTCTCCTGATAAGTTACAGGGTACTTTTCGCTGATCTCTTTCCCCAGTTAGCTTTCTATTACAAACCAGAGATGACTCTAAGATCAGAATGGACCCCACTACGCAGCCTTTACTTATGCTGAGTGTCATGAAGAGGACACAACTAGTCTCATTTAATTGAAGAACTTTTCTAAATAAGTAATGCTCAGTGTAAGGATTGCAGATTCAGATCATATAAGAGCCCATGAAAGAGCTTGAAGTGAGAACCTCAGCCAATCAGCAAACCCCACTGTGATGATCTTGGAGTGTTCAGGACTTTGAATCAGCTTATTATCCCTTCCTCAGCGAAAGAGAGTCTTACTGGAGCTAAACTGTGTGTCAGCTCCCTGGCACTCCCATCTGTTAACATCCTAAACAATGTCCTCAGTCTTTATTTTGCCTTGCAGTTTGACGTCAGGTGCACGTCAATCCCCAAGCCTCCTTCTCCAGCAGTATCCAGACCTGCCACTGGACCGCTACAGAAATTACCAAGGTCAGAAGCTCCAAAGAGACATATTACACACCGGCCTGCTGAGCAGCTGAGGGGTCACACTTTAATATTACAGCACCGAGGTGACTTTGTGCAAAAACCCAGGCTGTTTATTAAGAAAGAACAGAGCATTAAGTGATATTGAATAAAGCTAGTGGAAACAGATATGACGACAAATAAAATAAAAGTATAACATGCTTCTATGAGCCAAACCATAACTTTAGCAAGCTACAGTCATTTGGCTAAGGCAATTTTGTCACCCTCAGAGTTTGGTGATTTTCAGCCAAATCAGGGTCCAGCAATGTGTTAGGGGTAGTGACTGTGGCAGCCCTAGCAGGCATTGCTATTACTGAGAATGAGTCCTTTGGCAGTGGGCACTGAGGGGCTCGTAGGGTCACAGTATCACCATTTTCTTCTTGTCTCTGTGTTTGTAATATAGTATATTATAGCCTGAAAAGTCGGAGCGGAAGGGAAGACCAAAAGTGGAAGCAATTATGGAGCACATAGACCTGTAAAAACTCAAACAGGAGGCCAAAAACCTAGGTTGGGGAGGGGGCCGCTGCCCCTTTGTGCTATAGCAAATGGTGCACTTCTCAAATACCTTTTAACTCTGACCCACACATCCAACTGTGCCAAATCAACAATTTTTTTTGTTCCCTATGGGAAAACTGAGCTTCAGAGTAGTTTTCATGTATTAAACCACATATAGTTTCTTCTTCCTTTAGCTCAGAAAGCAGTCTGAAGATGTGCTGTCAAAAGTGATTTAAAAGTTTCTCTCAAACTCTTCTTTTTGTTCAAAGGCAGGTTTGTTTGTTTGTTTTTTTAATTTTGTTGGCTTGAAAAATGGTGGCAGCAAACCCACATGCATCTCTCCCTTTGCCTGTTTACCCTCGGTATGGGACCCTCAATCATGGAATGAGGCAGCTTCTTGCTAAGCCATTTTCTTCTTTGATCAGTTGTTGAGCCTACGGGTCTTTTATTAGAGTCCATAATTATATCTCGGGGTGTGGGGGAGACGGTGCAGGAGAAGTAGCATCATCAGCATTAACAGCCTATCGAAAATATTAACGCACAAAAAGAGACTGTCGTTCTTGCTCCCTCAGGCAAAAATGCCAACATAATCAGCCCAATGGTATTTTCCCCATATAGTCTAGTTGCCAGGGGTTTAACAAGTCTTACTCAAAAGGAAAGTGAAAATGAAGTGAAGATGAATCCTCCCAAGTTAATTGAACCAACCAAACCATCCAGGGACAATCTATATGGCTGACTACGCTTCAAGATCTATTACCATTTCACAGCCTGGCTTCTACATTTATTGCCCTTGTGACTCATGCTTCAGAGGAGGAATGGGCGTAGGAAGGCTTTTTTGTCATGATTAGATTGAGGACTGTGGTTTCCACATGAACAGTGCTTCTGATATGGGCGGTGGGTATCATAGGCTGGGGAAGGCTGTGCCTCCCCAACCAGCCAGGCGTGGCCCTGCCCACGCTCCACCCCCCTGAACTCCTCTGCAGCTCCCCCTATGTGGTGGCCATTGCTTGACCAGGGCTGCAGCACCCGCCCTTCCGGCACTCAGGGGCTGGGGAGGCTGTGACCAAACCGCCCACCCTCCAGGGCTGGGGGCACCACGGCCATGGTGAGGGGGCTCTGGGCTTCGGCGGGTGGGAGGGGGCATGAATGGGGAGTGGCCTTGGGCAGAAGGGGACACTATTTTTAGTGTAATAGGAGAGTTGGACAAATTGTTGGAAAAATTATTTTCAAAAATGTTCGTGGATTCTGAATTGTGATTTGTACAAATCATATTTGTACCTTTTCTTTCTTCACTTTTCCACCCAAATGCTTGGAAGAAGGGCAAATGTCAATATGCATGAAAAAAACCCTTTATTTGTGTGTGTGTGCGTGCTAGCATAGTTACTATTTGTATTGCAGAAGCACATATAAACTCCAGTCACGGATTACTACCCCATTGTGATAGGTGGTATAAAAACATAACAAAAACATGGTCCCTGTCCTGAAGAGCTGGTGCATGTCTGGTCACCCTACACACACACACACGCTCTCTCTCTCTCTCTCTGCATCCAAGTTTACATCTTCAACATCTTTCTTAGCATATCTCCACTCCAATATCTGAGCTCTACCAATGCTGCTGGCATTGACCTCCATACAGTCTTCTCATTTCTATCTTCATCGTCTTCTTTTTTAGTTTCTCCTCCTTCCTTTGCATGCCTTGTATATGGGACTAATGAGTCACTTAACTCAGCACAGAGAATGATAACAGTCTTCATACTTTGGAGGAAGCATCACAAGAGACCACTAAAGTAGTGAAGAGTCCTGTGGCACCTTATCGGCTAACAAACGTATTGGAGCATGAGCTTTCGTGAGTGAATACCCACTTCATCGGATGCATGCATGTATTCACCTACGAAAGCTCATGCTCTAATACGTTTGTTAGTCTATAAGGTGCCATAGGACTCTTTGGCGCTTTTACAGATCCAGACTAACATGGCTACCCCTCTGATACTTGACACTAAAGTAGTGTGGATTGTGTGATAGGTGAGAGAACTGGAAGACTAGTAAATTCAATAACTTAGACGCTTAGTGAGTATGTTTGTTTATTATGATTTTATGAATATAAGTGCATTTTTATGGCAGTAGAACAATGTCACAAGATCCCTGATATTAACACTGTTAATACACAGAAAACAGACAAAATTATGTGACAATGCCCTGTGTGGCTGGGATAACACATGTTGTAAAATGTTGTGACATAAAATGGAGGCCAATGGATTCAATCTGTGTGTGATAAACATATAAAATTATGTGTATTGTAGTACATATACAGGAATTTCAGAACAACCCCCCAAAACCAAAGTTGTAGAACTTGAGCAATGAAATGAGTCAGACTTCTTTTCACATTTGCAGTGCTTGCTGAGCCAGTCTAAGATCTGGCTACAACCTTCACAGTTAGGACTGTACACATTTACATTCACACACAATTACTTGTTCTCAATGTGACCAAAAACTGAATCCAAAGCCTGACAGAAAATATATCAGGTTTTTATCTTTTCCGTTTCCTCAGTCAGTAAGGAACTAGCTCTTCTTAAGTATGACGCCAACATACTGGGTCAGACCAAAGGTTCATTTAGCCCAGTATCCTGTCTTCTGACAGTGGCCAATGCCAGGTGCTTCAGAGGGAATGAACAGAACAGGTAATCATCAAGTGTTGAATCCCCTGTTGCCCATTCCCAGTTTCTGGCAAACAGAGGCTAGAGACACCATTCCTACCCACCCTGGTTAAAAGTCATTGACGGACCAATTCTTCATGAATTTATATAGTTCTTTTTTGAACTTTGTTATAGTCTTGGCATTCACAACATCTCCTGGCAAGGAGCTCCATAGGTTGGCTGTGCATTGTGTGAAAAAATACTTCCTTTTGTTTGTTTTAAACTTGCTGCCTATTAATTTCATTTAGTGACCCCTAGTTCTTGTGTTAAGAGAAGGAGTAAATAACACTTTCTTATTTACTTTCGCCACACCAGTCATGATTTTATAGACTTCTATCATATCCCCTCTTAAGTCATCTCTTTTCCAAGCTGAAAAGTCCCACTCTTATTAATCTCTCCTTATATAGCAGCCATTCCATACCATTAATCAGTTTGTTGTCCTTTTCTGAACCTTTTCCAATTTGAATACATCTTTTTTGAGATGGGGTGACCACATCTGCATGCAGTATTTAAGATATGGGCCTCCCTTGTATAGCCAGTCCTTTTTTCTTGTAAGAGAAAAGATTTTAAATGCCCTATATTTTCCTTGGCCTGATTATTTTCTGCTGTGGTTCTATCCCTAATGTGTATTCCACTCGCTCTCTCAATAACCCTAATCATTTCCTCAGGCACGGCCTGGGATAATAGCTTGGAAACCATACTATCTAACTGAGGTGACAACTTACATGGTGAATTCCACGTATTTTACACTTTAGAGCAGGGGTTCTCAACTTTTTTCTTTCTGAGCCCCCTCCCACCCCGCAACATGCTGTAAAAACTCTATGGCCCACCTGTGCCAAGACAACTGTTTTTCTGCATATAAAAGCCAGGGCTGGCATTAGGGGGTAGTAAACATGGCAACTGCCAGAGGCCCCATGCCACAGGGGCCCTCTGCAAAGGCAAGTTGCTCAGGCATTGGCTTCAGTCCCATATGGCAGGGCTCAGAGCCCTGGGCTTCAGCCCCATGAGGTGAGGCTTCAGCTTTCTGCCCTGGGCTCCAGCAAGTAACGCTGGCCCTGCTTGATGGATGCCTTGAAACTTGCTCGCAGTCTGCCACAGACCCCTGGTTGAGAATCACCGCTTTACAAGAGTGCTCCTATGGAATTCACTTTTTTTTTCTGTTGTTGAGATTTTAGACAAATATATAAAACCCCACAAATAGAGAAAAGGCCCAACCACAACAAATAAATGATTTTTAAGATAGTTTGAGCAGCTCTAGTAACATACTGAAAAACTCCATGGGCAGAATTCACAGGTGGTGTAAGTCATTAGTTGGTCAGAAAACTGGTATAAGTGGCATATTACTTTTATCAGAGGGGTAGCCGTGTTAGTCTGGATCTGTAAAAGCAGCAGAGAATCCTGTGGCACCTTATAGACTAACAGACGTTTTGGAGCATGCGCTTTCGTGGGTGAATACCCACTTCGTCAGATGCATGTAGTAGAAATGCCTCATCCTCCCTGATTGAACTAACCTCGTTATCTCTAGCTTGCTTGCTAGCATATATATACCTGCCCCTGGAAATTTCCACTACATGCATCTGACGAAGTGGGTATTCACCCACGAAAGCTCATGCTCCAAAATGTCTGTTAGTCTATAAGGTGCCACAGGATTCTCTGCTGATATTACTTTTAATTATTATTTGTTATTGATATTACTGTGGTGACTAGCGGCCCCAGTTAAGATCAGGGCTCAGCTGTGCTAAATGCTTTACAAGAGATAATAAGAGACATACCCTGCTTACAATCTTGTTTAAGATAAGACATAACAAATGAGTTTAACAAAGAAATGGAAGGAATGGGAGGCAGAAAAGGAAGGTAAAGTAATGGGGTTACTTAGACTAGCAATGTGCAGTTATATATGAAAAATAAATAAGAAATAAAACAAATGTTAGTGATTCCTTCTTACTATCTTCCTAGTCATTGTAAAGTAGCCTAATTACACCAATTTGGCATTCTGGAGGTGTAGTAAATGAGTATAAGTAACATAGCAAGGGTGTGATTCTCCTCTCACTCTACCATTGTTATTCCATTGAAGTCAATGGAGTTACGTCTCTGTAAAACTCATGTAGGTGAGTGGAGAACCAGCCCCATTGCCTCTATCATCTTTAAGTAGGGGAAATGCCCAGCAATTTAAACAGGAATTTTCTACCACACAGCCTGAATAGCCTTAAAAAATAAAAATGCAGATGGTTGGTGAACTTTTCCAAAGCCCCATACATAGTATTAGCGGGAGCACCATTTCAGTCTTACACAAACAGGTATGGCAGCAGGGCCCCCAAAGTTGATTCCTCATTCTAACAGGGCAGTCCCAAATGGATAATGACGTTAAATTCCGCCTGTTTTGGGGCAGCATTACCAATCTTTACTTTGTGAGTCTATTATTTCTAAATAATACGGTGACATACGGTGAATTACGGAATCATTTAGAAATTCTAGGTACCATAGCTATAGTTTATGTTAATTTTTGTGAAAGGATTCACTCCAGGTTAACCCATCTTCAGTTTTAAAAGTACTATGTGTAATTCTTTCACCTCTTAAAAATGTGTATGGTAGAATAGAAAGAAATGGCATATTTCAGGCTTAATATGAAAATTCATTTTATTTCAGCTGCATAGCGTTATACTGCTTAAGTCAACAGTGTTACTCTGAAATGACACCAGTATAATGTGACGAGATGTGGCCCATAAAATGCTGATTGAGGTCACCGGTTCTCTTTACCTAAAACAAAAGGGTTAACCTCCAGTAATACAATATTTGAGCATGAAGCTGAAATGAGGAAGGGTGCTAAAATTAGCATAAATACAGACTGTAATTCTTGAGCCTTCATTTTGAAAATTGCATATGCTCAAGATGCAGCCCAGATTGGTGCTTTGTGAATATGCACAAGCCAGACATGCAGGTGTGTATCGGGCATTTTCTACTCATATCTTGAATATGCAAACAAATCACATCCTTTTTACAAAATTTGGACCTATTACTTTTATTCCTCATGTTGTTTAGAAACGAAGAAATCTCAGCAATTAAAAAATAAAATGTTTTCAGATTCTACATAGCTATTCAGTAAAAATATTATTCCTTTTTGTGTTTGACTAGGTGTTTGTATTTAGCTGATTGAGGGAACTAAACTAAACTAACTAAAATTGTTTATTTGATTTGTTCATGGGAAGGTCTTACACATGTGTAAGTTTAAAAAATGCACCAATAGTTCATTTTTTTTCACACTAAATCTGTCTGAAACAGTGAGTAGGAGACTGTATGGTTGGGAACTCAGGATATTAACTCTTTCTTCACCCCTTTGACATTTAATAGCATATGTCAACTCTTGATTAGCATGTATTAATCATTAATCTAGATTATACATATTTTTAAAATAAAAGATTAGCCACTATAAAGCCAATTACTATACATTTGAAAAATACTGCTCTTTTGTTTTTTAAAGATCACTGGTGAGATTAAAAAATACAGGGTGATATCCTCAGCTGGTATAAACCAGCGTAGTTCCACTGGCTTCAGCAGTCGACATACAGCCTTTGTTCTTCAATGAAGTATGTCTTCCTTGATTCCAACTAAAGAAATATCCTGCCTACAACAGGCCTCAGCCTGCTCATTTTCCCCTTTTAAATTGTTTTCAGTGATATTTACTTCAAGTGCAGAGTGTATGATGTTAGCCTGTCCCCAACTGCTCACTTAAATTTTTTGATATCTACACCCTTTTCAAACAGAGCAAAACAAAACAAAAAAAAATTACTGCCAAACATCTCCAATGATCTGGAATTTTATTCCATCCATATACATGCATAGTAACAACATTTGTTGAGAAATTATTTCTATCAGAAGTAGAACATTATCTTTGTGATCACCAGTTGCAGTATTGCTACACTTATATTTAAATATATCTTGTATATGAATTAGATTCATACTTGCAGCATTGAGTTTAGGGTTTCATTTTAGACTGTGCCTTTCAAAAGATAAAACTGATTGATATGACTTCATTACTTACAATACTGCTTCCAGTAATTTTGTTCATTCTTATAAAGTATTGCATTTAACAGCAAAGTTTTAAAAATTGAGACAGAGATGCAGCAGCGAAAGAAAATACAAGTACTATACAAGAAAAAAATTGCCATCTTCATTTAACGTACGTTTCAGATTAAGAAAGTGGACAGAAACATACTGCTACATACAAATGCAAAGCCTAATGACTAAGGTACTGTATCTGCTAAAATATAAAGTGCAAACTGAGCCCAATAGTTCAAAAAATTGAAATTTTAAGGCGAACTTTACAACATAGTTGAAACTTTTTTGCAAGTTATATTTTAGCATATACGTATATCTGCAACAGCATATAAGAAAAAAATCAGGATACACAAGTGCTTTTGAAGCTATTTCTAAAATGCTTTTTTGTATTGTTTGTGACTATTTTCTTTAAAATCTACTATACAGTGCAAACCATATGTGCTACACAATAACTATACAATAACATTACAAATGACTTTAATATAAAGTTTTTAAATAAAAAATAACATAACTACAGCTATGAATACTGCTGGTAAAATAAATTAATATTTTTGAAAATGGCACCAATAATACACTTTACTAATGGACTGTAATGAAATTACACCTTGAAGTCTTCAACTCAGCAATAATGAATTATCTTCTGATTGTCCAGATGTAATTCAAACAGCTTTCTTTAGACTGCATGGAACAATATACTAAACACAGGTACCAAAGGTGACTGATTGTTTCATTTGACATGTTCCGCTGCATGTGATGAGCAATAAAACTTCTTGTGAGTTATAAAGTTTGAAAGGTTGTTGAACTGGATGTCACACAGTCGGCAATATTTCCCACTGGTTGGGGCTTGGGTGGAACCATTCACACCTTTTGCTATACTAGACAACTGTTCCTCCGCTGTAGGAATAGCTGGAGAGACATTTTCGTTTGCAGCTAAAGGATTCTCAGAAATCCAAGAGGGAGACTTGTGCCCATCTTCATGTTGAGGATTCTGGGAAATGTTCTCTTGTTGTTGGTTTGTTGCCGGCCTTTCTTCCTGTTTTAGTCCACCATTAACTATTACCATGCCTCTGTTTTTTGGCAATAATGGAAGAGACTCTTTCTTCTGCACAGCACACCCGTTTGAAGGTATCTGGCCTTTAGGAGATTCACCTTCTGTATTTGTGCTTTGATCTAAATCAGTGTTATGAATGACAAGAGAACCAGAAATGTAATCGCTTGGCTTTATTCCATAATATGGAGAAAGCTGATCTGCTCCTTTAGCTTTCTTTATTGCTCCAGGGTAAAGGCATTGTGGAAGAAACAAATGTTTGTTTTCTTCTTTTGTAGCAATAAGCTGGGCTGCTTCACTAAAGACTTTAAGTCCTTGAAGAGTTGCTAAGTGTGTAGAAAACAAGTTTCCATTGGGAGAAGACTGTTTTGAGTTTCCATTTTTCTCACATTTGATTATGCTTCTTTCATAACTGACATCAGGGCTGTTTTGTTCACTTTCTGGATTTTGAAATACTTTGCTCTCAAGCTGTCCCATGTCATTACGCTGATGTGCAGTGACAGGGCAAAAATTTTGCTTATGGGCAAGATAGTTCTCCACCTTGTTAAAACTGATCTTGCAAACTGTGCACTCGTGGTAGTCTAGCAGCCTTTTTGGAGAGGTGGATGTCCTGTCTGACTGTGATAAACATTTTTTGCTGAGATCTATGGGTACATCCATCTCCAAGCAAGAAATTGTGGAGTGTGGAGTGTCACACTTTGAAACTGGAATACATTTGTTAATAGACAATGAAGTTTCTAGATGCTTTGAGACTATTCCTGGAAAGATATCACACCGAGGATGGTAACATTCTCCAAGACCTTCTGTTGATTCTTGAGTGGATGTGCAAGGGTTGCCAAGATTAGCCACTTCAAGAAACCGTTGTTGAACCAGCTGTGGCCTTTGCTCCTGCTCTGGTAGGCACATCTCATACATCTTCCTTCGTTTACGTGTACGCATTGTTCTCTGCATAGCAGGCAGTTTGCTAGAAGCAGATCTCTTCAGTGGAGGATCATGGCGTGTGGCACAATAGTACTGTTTGTGGACCATGTATGTTTCATGTCTGCTGAAAGTAATATTGCAAGCTTCGCATGTGGTTTTGTTGGGATCACTTTCTCCTTCTACTAAAGGAGCATTGGGGTTCTTCACATCAGCAGGTTTTCCATTCATTTTCTCATCACTGCTGGTTGCAGCTGAGAGCTTCTTAGCCTGTGCCGACAAGTCTTTTTCATGACCTTTACTGTTTGGCCCAATCAAATCTAAGACAGTAGAGGAGTTGATGCAAGACGTCTGAAGAAGTTGATTCTCTGCATCTGAAGTGTGAGGAGTAGTATTCAGAATGTTTATAGAACTTTGGCCATTATTGGGACTTACAGCCTCAGGTATTTTTTCAGAAATGCTGGAAAAATCTGGTGACTTTGCCATCTGCTGCCATCGGCTGCTGCAGTAATGCTTTTTATGTACCAAGTAGTTGTCCAAATTGTTGAATGTTATGTTACACTCAAAGCACGTAGCCCCTTTTGGCATCAATGGACTGTAAATTACAGGAGGATAACTACTACTGCCATGCCTCAGTCTTCGATGGACCAGTTCAGACATTTTGGCTAAGATCTCTGAAGCCTGAGGAACCACTGTGATGTCCTGGGGAAAAGCAAACTGAGAGAGAAAAGGTCCCATAGAGAAAGAAGGGCCAATATTAGGCTGAACTGGGGAGGAGGCAAGTCTCGGGCTAGATGGTTCAGATTTTATTTTAGTGTATGAAAAACTTTGTTTATTTGTTGCAGGCTGTGTTTCTGGCCTCTGGGCTGGAAGGAAAAGTGAAGTCTTTTTTTCACATTTGTCAAGCTCAGTGTCCGAATTTGCATCCTTAGTCTGCATGGTCTTTTGGCTCTGTGGAACTTCATTTCTGTTCAAAAGGTCTGTTGCTGGCTGTAAAGCTTCATCAGTACCACCTGGAGAGTGCTCAATGTCACTTTCTCTCTGCAGCTTGGTGCCAGAGACATGTAGATCTTGGTGCTGCAGTAGCTCCCTCTGAGTTTGGAAGCCAAAATGACAGTGATTGCATCTAAAGGCAGCTTGAGTGAGATGTGAAAACAGGTGCTGATGAAAGTTAATCACTGAGTCTGCAGCGTAGTTACAAACTGTGCATTTCAGACTAGCACCAGGCGGGAGAAATTCTTCCATTTTCACTCCTATGGAAAAGATAAATAATACACAACAGGTTAGAGTAACTGCTTTCCCCTTATGCAGTATACTATGAAAAGCAATCACACGGAGAATATAAACATCATGAGAACAACTCATTTTCCTCTGGTGAAAATGTTCTGTAAGTATTCACCCATATTGATCACTCAGGCAATGCTTAAATCAATTCAACATCTCTTTCCAACCATTTGCTATAAGAGGTCCCCAAAGTGATCAGCTGTGACTGCATATACCATGAACTGGCTCATTTTCCATATTGAGTTCAGCCTGGATTCAGAATTTCACATATGAAGCAGAGAGCCCTCCAATTAATAAAGGGAAGGTGAGAGTAGGGGAAGAATAAAAATAGGTCAGGCTTTCCCTGAATGGAAATGCCAAACTAACCCATTCCAGTTTTAGAAATAGCAATTTCTACTTGGAAAACACATGTTGTTCCCCGTAAATCAATAAGCATTGGGGTCCAATGTTCTACACAAGGTTATTCAGTAGGGGCTGGAGAAATCAAAAAGCTCAGGAGTATGTTCACTTTTCTCTGATCACAGGAGCATTTCAAGGCAATATGCCTGAGATCCAGTCCTCATGCTCAGCAGGGGCCTATAAAAAGTACCGAATCAGAGGCAGAGTTGCAGAGAGCACATTTCCAATAATCTCCATTACTGTTGGCCAGCATCTGCTTGGCTGAGATGAATTGCCTATATGGGAAAGAAGATCCAGGGCTCTGGAATGGGAACTCTGTGGGAGGAGGGCTGAAAGGATGAGTCCACTGTGAGGAAGGAGGAGGGCTGGCCTAGGAGGAAAAAATGTCAATGAAGAAAGTACTCTTTTACACCACCTGTACTTAATAGTAGCATGCAGTTATTGCAGGTAAGGAGTAAGGCTACGATTTCAGAATGGAAATTTTTAGTAAATTTCAGGGCAGAGGTGCAAGAAAAAACAGTAAGTCACAGAAAGGTCACCAAACAATGCAATTTTCGCTACATCAGCATGCACAAGAGTATGGGGAGGGTGTTCAAAGATCAGGTCCAGGAGAGCCGGTGGGTTGAAGAGTAAGCCCACCCCACACTCATCCCCAGTGGCAGCTCCTGTCCAGTGGGGCTAGGTCTGGCTCCCCACTCTGTGTGTTGGAATCAGGTCCATGAGGTTGTGGAACCTCTTATGTTTGGCCCATCCATCCCTCTGAAGGGACACACCATTCACTTTGGGGGCAAGGCCACTCAGTCTGGGGGGGCCTAAAAATATGTTGTTACAGACATTTCATGGACTTTATTAAAATTCACAATTTCTGTATCCAAAATCATAGCTCTACCAATGAGATATATTTTTCTTAGATATGAACTCACCAGAGCTCTTCCTATCAAGTACAGTGTAAAAACAGAAGCAAATTCAATCCCCACCCACAATCTGTGCAGAGAATGAGAGTGTGTTTCACGGTGTACTCAAGCTATAAATGCTTATAGAGCACAACTAAGGGCAGAGTTCTGTGCTGGAGGAACAATAATGGCCTATATTGTCTAAAGAGGAGTCCAGGGCTTCTATGAGTTTAATGAAGAAACATTTGGAAGGAAAAATATCTGTGTTTGATTTAGATTTAAAACATTATATATATGTGCACGCTACGTGGTCAATTAAACTGGTTTTATAGCTGCTTTGTGACACTGGAGCAGTGCAGAGCAGTGAGTGTCATGGTGAAACTAGCTCAAGCTGTAAAAAGTCACACTTTCAGACCCAGAGGACCCTGCTTCAATCCCTAGTGCTGGTCAAAGTGCCCTGTGGTCATCACATACAGGAGGGTTGTCCAGGATATGACCTGCTGTGGGCCTCATATGCTTGGGATAGGGTGACCAGACAGCAAGTGTGAAAAATTGGGACGGGGGTGGGGGTAATAGTAGCCTATATAAGAAAAAGACCCCAAAATCGTGACTGTCCCTATAAATTGGGACATCTGGTCACCCTGGCTTGGAATGACCTGCCCAAGGAAGTATGTAACCCACTGGTGAGTGTGTGTTCTATGCCTCCCTCTGTGCTGATCCATAGAGGATGTGGGTCTGTTATAGCACCCAGCTAGAGCACAGTTCGTTAGCACAAGCTGTAAAGACATGTAGGTTTAGCTGTTTCACCCCTGGTTCAGTTCATGATGTCCACCAGCATGGCACTCCAAACACAAGTGAGTAAATTTAGATCCACAAAAACACTTCTCAGATGCTACCTAATCCTGAACACCAACATTTCTACTGTGTATAAAATACTTAAAAATGTGTAGGAGCAGGGACTGGAACTTGGGTCTCCCAGCTGCATGCCCTAACCACTGGCTTATAGAGTCATTTTCTCTCTGGCCTAATGAATACAGACGCTCCCCGACTCATGCAAGCGTTCCGTTCTGGAATGCCTTGCATAACTCGAATTTTGTGTAAGTCGGAAATGTATACCAGACCATTATACAGAAAAACCCCAAACAAAAAAAAACACCTCCCTCCTATTTCTAGCTTATGGAACTTTTTCTGTAACTGTGGATTTGCATAAATCGGGTTTGTGTAATCCGGGGGGCGCCTGTATTTAAGTATTTTAATAAACAGTGGAACAGCTCCAACAGGACGGATTGAGTGTATTCTATCACAGAATAGCCTGCAGCCTGATGGGTAGGGCAATCTCTGCTCAAGAGTAGGGATTCAAATCTGGGTCTCCTGCATTTCAGGTGAGTGCCCTAACTGCTCGGCTAGTGGGTATAGGGCATCTACCATCTGCTCTTCTTTTTTCTTTTTCTGCAAGAAAGAGCTGATCTGGCTTCGGTGCGTAAATCTTGTGACTGCTGAAGAGAGATAGGTCCTCCCTCCAGCCCAAATTTAGGCACCTAAGTCCTTTTTGCATTTCCTACTGGATAGTTTAGGCAGCTCCCCGCTTACTGAATCTTCTTGTTAGGTACATAACTCTCCCCATGAAATGCACAAGGAGCACAAGCTCTGAAATCAGGGTTGTGTATTCCACTGGGCTCATGGCACTTATACATTAGGGTGCAGTGCTGAGGTGAGGTCCCCGTCTGGATTTAGCCCGTAGACTTGTTACATGAGTTCTCCTTCCTGTAAGCATGCATTTTCATCATTTTCTTATCTATGCACTACACATGAACCTTTCAAGTAGCAGACCATTCAGGAAAAGAGCAGAGACATATTGCACTTTTCACCTTTACACTGTACTGTTAGCCTGGAAATGTAGTATGTTATGGTTTAACATGTATTTTCATATAAATGATTATCAAGGACATACACAAAGCAGTACACAGAACTACAAGATAGTAAACTGAAGTTGTGGGGAAAATGAAATGATATTATAATATAGTTTTTGAGAAACAGCATGTCATGATGCAATTAAAGACAGTAATTTCAATGTATATACACATTGTGCCTGCAAATTGCGTAAGTTCCATCAGTGGAACTCTTTGTCCTGTAACAGATCCGCAGAAGAGAAACTTTCTCCTGCAAACCTTGGATGGCATTCAATTGCCATGGCACACTGGGCTGGAGCTCCCTTCTGTAAAAATGTAAAATATACATAAGCCCTCCCTAACTCCTACTTACTCAACAAGGTCCACAGAGACTTCTGGAGAATGCTTGCCTCCCACCAGGCATACCTGAGTACATATTTCACTCTAACGCCAAATTAACTGCTTAGGCCTGACAGCACAGCCTTCCTCATCTGCAAACTTTGCATGCCTAGTAGAAACTTCAGTGTGGAATGTCCTGTGCATTTATTTACAACTTGTGATTTTTCAATAATGTGATCAAATCAAAGCTAAATTTCAACAGAACACTCAGAGATACTTGATAATAAGTCTAAATCTATGCCAATTTTCAGCTTTCTAATGAACAGGAAGTAATATTTCCATTTTATAAACAAGGAAACTGAATTCAGAGGTTGTGACATGGTTCAAGACTACAGTGGGAGTCAGCATCAGATCTGGAATAAGATATAGGAGTTCCTAATGCCCATCCTATACTCTATACTCCTATACTCTAAATGACCAAACTTCTCAATGGACAAAGCTTTGTTTAAATATCTGAGATAATCTATGCCACTAAATGACCAACTGTTTGGATTTATGTAAATGCGTAAGTAGGTCAGATAAATGATTAAATAAATTACACGGATCAACAGATTATATGTGAGAGGCGCATGGACTATATAATACAGTTCAGAAACGACTGATTTCTTAGTAGTATCTACTTCCAGTGCTTGATTATATTGCTTACATTTAGAGACTCATTGAAGAAGATAACGTTTATAGTGGTTAATGTTTAAGGAATAGCTACATCTACATGGGGATACATTGCACTTACCACTGTGAGAATTTAGGTGCATTTCCAGAGCTCTTGCATTAGAAAAACTTTTGGTGCACTGTGGAAAGGGGCAGACACTGGATATCTGATGAGCACTATCTTCATTCTCCTCTGACAGCTGAGCTCCCTCTCTTTGCCTCCCACTGCAGTAGTACATGAGATGGGCCTGCAAATTCCGCTCACTTCGATACCAAATGCCACAGGATTTGCAAGGGAATATATCTTCTACAAGCAAATATAACCAGATGCAGGTTAGCCACAGTGCATTCAGCATCAGCAAGTAACATGGAAGGCTTACATCCTTTAACTTTTCCATTAAAGAAACAACTTACTTAACAAAATGTTGGCAAGGCAGCCCCAATGTCATTTGCAAGGACAAGGGAAAACATGTGTTTGTTTTATAGGCCAAAATAAATTAATACAATAACCAATTAATATAAAACACTGAGCTAAGTTTTAGGACACCAAATTTTTTAAAAACTAAAATAGAATTCATGGTTTGTGGCAGAAATGCAGTCTCAACTGTATTATAATACCATGAAAATATTTAATCAAAGATGTTCTTCAATAATGTGGACCCTGATCCTGCAAAGCCTTACACATGTGCTTAACTTTAGGCATGTGCATAGCTCAGTGGTTTGAGCATTAGCCTATGAAGCCCAGGGTTGTGAATTCAACCATTAAGGGGGCCATTTAGGAAACTGGGGCGTGCTGGAAAAAAAAAACTGTCTGGGGATTTGTCCTTCTTTGAGCAGGGGGCTGAACTAGCTGATCTTCTGAGGTCCCTTCCAACCCTGATATTCTAAGTTTTTGGAGAAAATTGGGGCTTTGGATTCTTTAAATTAAGGCTGGATGTCTTTCTAAAAAATATGTTCTAGTTCAACCACAAGTGTACTGGACTCCAGGCAGGTATAACTGCGGAAAATTCTATTGCCTATGATAGCCAGGAGGTCAGACTAGATTATCAGAATGGAGCCTAAAATCTAAGAATGTAGTAATTACTGTAACTGAAAATCTCATGCTTTCTTTGTTTCTTGGATTCTTGTCATTACTAATGTTGGGAGTTAAATTTTGTAACATGCTATGACCTCTAATTGTAGGTTGATCCTTAATATTCCACTTTCTGAAACAGAATGAAAAGTTAAAATGTTTGTTTTCCGATGAATGGAAATTCCAAAAAAAATGGATTCAGAAGTATTGAAATACTTCATTTAGACATTTTTGATCAAAACAAGCCATCTAGACATTTCCCTATTGCCATATGGGAGTTATAGGTCCAGATCTCATTCCCCCCAGGGGGTAGTTGCTTTGACCTGAATACATCTACTATAATACATGTAGAGTCATGTGATTCCTATGATGCACCACATAGAGGAAATGCACTATGAAAGATGTCATCTACTACGGAGCCCGGCCCAAAAGACAGAATGGGGAATGCAACTGCAACTACCATTAGGCAATTCACCAGAAATAAATGTAGTTCAATTTTTTTAATTTGAAACAAAACATTTTAGGTTAATTCAAATGAAATATTCTGATATTGGTTGAACCAATCTGAAACAAAATATGTCATTTACATTTTCCTGATGGAAAGTCTAAATTTTTCATTAAAATCAAAATTTTCCTGGTGAAAATTTTAATATTGTATCACAGTGGTAGCCGTGTTAGTCTGTATGCAAAAAAAAAAAAAAAAAGAGAGAGAAGTCCAGTGGCACCTTAAAGACTAACCGATTTATCTGGGCATAAACTTTTGTGTGTAAAAAATCGACTTCTTCAGTTGCATGGAGTGAAAATTACAGATACAGGCATACATATATATTGGCACATGAAGAGAACGGAGTTACCTTACAAGTGGAGAACCAATGTTGAAGGCCAATTTAGTCAGAGTTGATGTAGTCCACTCCCAATAATTGATGAGGAGGGTTTTTTTTTAATTTTGTGTAATCTGCACAAAAACAGTCTGACAGAAAATTCCCAACACCCTGTTAGCATTAATAACAACAATGCCAGCTGACTAAACCCCATGTCCAGAAGGCAGATGAACCGGCTTTGTGTTTCCTTATATTTCAGCTTGATATTGCTGTCACTACTATCTCTCCACAGGGTAGTGGTATATTTTAAGTTATTTCTTTTAGCAGTACATTCACAGTAAATGTGACCAGTACAATTCTTTACACAAAAATAAACAACAAACTAGAAAAAATAAAGCTATTGACAAAGATATTTATAGTCATCCAGCATGGGACCTAGTGGGATTACTCAAAGAGTAGGTATTACTCAACACGAATAAGGACTGAATCTGGACCTGCTGGATTCTAGTGAATCCAAACCTTGAATATTGTGTAGAGTTCTGGTCACTTAATTATTGCAACCTATTTATAAACTACAAGAAGCACAGGGAAGTGCTACAATAGAGGAATGGAAAGATTCAGTGACGAGGAAAGATTAAAAGAGCCAAATATATATCACATGGTTAAGTGACGACTAAGGAGGAACATGATATCAGCTACCAATTTTTTGAAAGATGGCAACAGCCAGGAAGGCGAGCAATTAGGATTGGGGTCTGAATAGCAGTAATTGGGTGAATGTAATAAACAGAATATTTCAGCTGAATGCTCTGATTCAAGAAGTTGTATGCAGTGCTGTTGTAACCTGTTGGTCCTAGAATATTAGAGAGACAAGGTGGATGTCTCTCTGATTCAAGAAAGCACTTAGCACCTGCTTAAGTCCTTCTCTATTCAGCATGTGATTGTCCCTTTAATATTAATGGGACTTAAACACAGGCTTAAGAATCCTTCTTGAATACCGATGCTTTCATGAATTAGAGCTAATACAATGAAAATTCCTGACTATGACCTCTATCGCATTTTGAAACAGTCAAACAGAAGCAATTTCTATTGCTTGAGAAATGGAAAACTAGCCTGGATAAACATTAGAATACGTATTGTGAAGACCAAACCTGCATTGACGGAAAGAATATGGACCATGTGAGCTAACAGGTCTTTCCATCTCTATTTTTATGATTTTCTAATTCTGCAAACAGATTTACAGAGCTTCTGTCTGAGGGAGGGCCAAACACTATCCTGTACCGCTACCATCCCAATTTTCTACATCTATTTTTGCTCTGTTAAAAAAAACCCGAAACGTAACAAAAACAAAAACAAAAAAAGCTATGGAACAATATTATTCACGTACTGTTGACAATAGCTGTAGGCAAAATAGATGCCATAGCAGCTTGTTGAGGAAGCAGTTGTATTGAGTCCAGCAGACGTGCAGGATACATCCCTTCTGTAAGAGTCATCTGACTGGCAGCTTGTAGCCTTGAGTCAAAATCCACAACAAAGGCAATTAGCTCTTCACCCTCAGAGATGGTCTTAGTTGTGGTACACCAAAGCTGGCCACCTATATGAAAAATAAAAACAGAAAGATTTAATGGGAAGCATAAATCTGCAGAACTACTTCAACATAGGTAGGGTGTCTTTATACCCTTTTCTAACTGGATTATTTGTGGGGAGGAGGTAGAAAACTCTTGCTTTTTAAAGTTCCATTTCTATCTGTAGAAGAATTTTCAAAATATTGTTAAGGAAGCTATGATAAAAAGATATGCATATATTCTACAATCAATTCAACTAAAGAACAATCACCTTAATTCACTTTTTTTGTGTCCTGAGAGACGGACATTGCCAGAACTCAGATACAAGCAAAACTATTTTAACTGGCACTTTTCCAATCATTATATTTTTACTTCACTTCCTGCATGTTTTTTTCATACCACAATTTCAGTTTTATTCCAAATGCCTCATCCACAGCAGAATAAAAAAACCCCCAAAAGCTGCAAAGAAGAAATCAAATTTCCTCATAAGGTCATTTCCCCCCTCCCTTATGTTTGCTACCATCTTCCTCTGAAAAAAATATTTTCTTATATAATATTTTTCATAACATGACTGTTTTATCTCTGCTTACATTGACTGAACTTCCTGAAGAGAAGATATGCCAAAGATCTGTTTCATAAAGGCTTATTCAAATAAAGGTTTGTTTAAAAGGGGAGGAAGGGGGAAACTTTCATCAAACAGTAAGATACACTATAGCTCTGTCCTGCAAATGTCACGTGCAGTGCATTAAAAAGAAAATTAACTATGCAAGTACATCGACTAATGTATTTGAATGTGATAGTGAATGCTCATTTATTTAACATGTTTAGACAGGCAAAGCACTTATATTGTGTTATCTACACTCTCAGGCCTAGATACATATCCAGTATAGTTATGCCTGAAATAATGTTGCATACTTTATATGTTATAAAGCTTTTGTTCCCCAAGGTTTTGTATATATAGCAAAAGCTATATGTTGTATTCATTAGGCAAGCAAAACTGTACTCATTTTGATAAGTAATATTGCTGTGTTTATCTTTCAGCATAACTGCCTTTTCAACTGCACTTCATTTTTTTCCCCTCAAAGAGATTATAGTTTTAAAACAACTTGTTGCAAAAATCTGGTGGAGGAGATAACAACAGTGTATGATATGCCACAGTTAAATGGAAGAATTAAGACATTGTTTTAGAGAAATCTTGGACAATTAATTAAACCAGTCTATTAGCTTTCAAAGATGAGCAAACAAAACAGCATCAGTGACAATGTGTTTCAGTGGAAAAATAAAGCAGAGCTTGCAGACCTCAAAGTGGTATGAAAGTTTCAAAGCAGAAAAGTTTCTTTGCATTCACCCTTTGGTATTACAGCCATTGAAGGTAGCTATGAGGTTTACAAACAATTTATTGTAACAGGACCAATGTAGCATAAGGTTCACTGCTTTCCAGAATTAGGGCATGCAAAGATGCAACTCTCACCAAGTTCCGTTCAAGAATAAGGAGATGAAAAGTGAAGACAGCAATACAACTACATCTACAACTCCAGAATCCTAATAACCAACCAGGAATCTGAACACTAAAGCATTGGATTAGTGTCTCATACTGGTGTAAATCAGGAGTGAAGCCACTGGAGTTATACCAGTACAAAACCAGTGTGAGAAGAGACTCAGACTAATGGATGTTTAATCAGCCACTTAGATGTAACAACTTTGAGCTACATGACTTTAGTTTGAGGCTCTGTAACCAGCTACACTATTTTACCTGAAGACATATACATAATTTAGTTGTGTGAGTGCAGGGCGGAGTTCCTTTTATCGTGTCACACTTCTGTTTTATTCTTATTTATATATGAAACTTGCAGTGTAACAATAATACAATGTATTATTATACACGTTTATAAGAACACTGTAGAATAAGGGCTTGTGCTGTAGTCTTATAATGCTATACATTTTGTATTAAAAATAAAATTGAAATGTGCCACAATAAAAACACCACCTTTCTTTCCCCAGCAACAATCCTAACATGCTGTATCCCTGGGGAAAAAAAAGCGAGTCATTGCTTACAGGGTCTCCAGCTGCAATCAGTCTGGTTCAAAATCCTTGTACACCAGCAATAAGGAGCTGACTCAATATCCTTGCATCAGAGTTCCTTAGAGGCAATTAGGATTCTTCTTAAGAATTATGCTCCCCCCACTAGTACATTTGCTCTTTCATCCTGTTATGTAGCACTTTCCATCCATAGGCATGGGGTGCAATATACTCCCCACAGTGCATGCCTGTCCCTTTCCATAGGCTGGTGAAGATGGGGATGGGTCAGGGCAATATCCACTCTTCCCTGCCCCCAAAGGACGAAGGAGAGCACTTAGTGCAGGAATCGCAACTGCGCTGGTGCTTATCTAGGCTGGCAAGAGGCGACAGGGAAGACTTCTCGTCCCCTCTCCTCCACTGCATACCCATATGGGTCAGGCAGAATCAAGTCCTGATGGTCTGATCTAAAGCCCACTGAGGTTAATAGATAGACTCTCACTGATTTAAATGTGCTTTGGAGTATGCCCTTCAGGCCAAATTGTGAACTCTTTATTCACATTGGTGACCAGCGACTCACTCGAGTAATCCCACTGATGCCAAAGATGACCAATCTGGCCCCAACTGATTTGATCATTAGATCATCCAAAGGAAGAGGCAGCATAGATTACTGAGTCACTTGGGTAAAGATTATTACAGTGAACCTGAGCTATACATCAGAATGCTACAAGACAACACTGAGCCAGATCCTGAGCTGGTGTAAATTGACATAGCCCCTTAAAGTCAATGGAGCTAAGCCAGTTTGCACCAGCTGAGGTTCTGACCTGGAAGCTGCCCAATGGAATGGAAAGTACAATTCCATAGCTGTTCTAAAATGATAGCTACAAAATCAGCCAAACAAAATGGAGTTAATATACATTATCTAGGCATCAAATCCAAGATCAACAAAAAAACTATCAACAGATATTGCTTAAGCATTTATCCCCAATACTTATTAGCTTACATTTGAATAAAAATATAATTAACTAGTTATGCAAAGAATCAGAAATGTTTATTTAATCAGAGAAAGTAGGGCAAGTGGAATAATATCATATTGTGCGAACTAGAGCAAAAAATTACATTCCAACTGCATTGGGATGATTTCTTTATCAAATTGCATCACACACTGAATCAGCTATTTGATACCTTCATAACTTCCACCAAATGGAAAGATTATTTTTGGATCTTCTTCGTCTGTCTCTTACACTGCAAACACAAGTAGCTCTTTTGCTACTTAAAAATAAAACAAACTAAAACAACTTCAGGTTCTATGGAAAGAAAAAAGATGTCCATGAAAAACTGTGGACTTACTGTTCTTTGTAATGTTTATGATCAAGATTCTTGTGCAAACAGATCTGGTTCCTAACAGGAAGCTTATAAATCATACTCATAATTGCTGTCAAAACTGCAGTGAAGTGTACTGCAAGTTTTGATAATAAAGAATAGAGTCACAGTTCAAACTTGATTACATTTTGGAAATTCATGCTGCTCTTACAAGAATCAGTGGCCTTAAATATCTTCTTCTCCTGCCAAATTTTTCACTTGCACTTTTTATTATTTATGAAATCAGTGTCTGCACAATGTCATGCAGACCTCTGTTGATAAAGTCTAATTAAGATTAAGACAAGCCTTTTGGAAAGGATCCCATCATTAGCAAACATGATAAACACAAAAATACTCCCTACTTGTCAACCAGGAGCAATTCAGTAACCTAACACTATTATCTGTTGCTAGGCTACAGAGCTGACAAAGCTTCAATTATATTGTACAGCCATACCTATGGAGTACTATATAAGTAAAACGTATCTAATATAAAAGCATTTAACTTCATCTGCACTATCTGCAATTCATGGCTTCTTTCAATGGCAAAAATCAGGTTAATAATTACACACCTTGCTGTAAAAATCTTTGCGATGAGCTATGTTTGCAGAATTTTTTCTAATTTATCTATATGATTGATAGACATTTGCTTTATAAAAGTAATAAAATGCAAGCAATGGGTAGTTGTAAACCACTAGCAGAACTACATCTGGGCTCATCAAGATATGGAACCAAGCTTAGTATAAAAATATATATAGTAATTGAACCAATTAAATCACATTCAGATGTCGTAATACTCTGCTTTCAGTAGATAGGGAGCACTGAGGAGATAGATAGATATACTACTAGAAAACTTTATTTTATGTAAGATACACATCTAGATATATAATAGAAAGTTGCTTGATTTTTCAATAGCCTCTTCATTTTCTCTCCCTATAAAACGGAAGTTGATTTTGAGATTTTATAAATAATTCAGCCTTTATTTACTTTCTTTTGTCTCAGTGATTTTCACTGAAGGGGAGCTTTAAAGTGAAGGGGCTATATGAGTGGCATTGATTTTTAAGCAGAATTCCCCATTGACTTAAAATGGGTGAAGCTCTGCTTAAAAATCAATAGCAGCATATGGTCTCTGATTAGTAACTTTGTTGCTTTTATTAGAACTGGCTTTTAGCAGGTTGCTAAAAATAGTTTAACTTCCCCCTTAAAACAAAGGCAATGACTAAATACAATGCAAGAACATTTTAACTGAATCCTATAGACACAAGCACTACCGTCATGGTAGTGCAGCAATCTTACTCCATATATGAAAAGGAATACACACATTAAAAATGTACAGCCAGTCCTGCCATTGTTTAGTCTTTTTATCCAAAATATTAATCAAAACTTGGTCTGCCTAACCTTCTGAATCTGGATTTTTGATTGTATATCTTAGGTACAAGGTTAGAAAATAAATAATTGCTATTGAAACCAGTCTTCATACTTAAACAGTCTCAGAATACAAACCTACTGTGCCAGTGAGTCTAAAGTATTGTTTTGGCTGCTTATATTTTGTGCTTAGTGTTTTTGACTGTGTTATTGCAACAGCATAAGAGGCCATTTCCTGTATACATACGTTTTTACAAAGGAGGGTCAGAAGACTATCAGATGTCATTTAATCAACAGCTTGTATTAGTCTACGGATCATAATGACTTCCAGGCACAATCAACTGCACTGAACTTCTCCCTTCTCTGAATGAAATGGTCCTATTTTACAAAAGGACATATTTTGTTAACAGCCTTGGGGAAAAAATAAGTTTGTTTATTTTATATCATCTTTGCTTTGTGTTTTATTTCAAGCATTTGACGGAAATTTGCAAATCCATAACAGAACACAATCTTCACATTTGTTTTTCTTCCCCCCATGAGGTTGTGACTATTCAGAATAATTTCCTATACTGATGAATGCCCCCATTTCAGTACGGCACAACTTACTGCCCAGATCTCTAATTTTGGACATTAACAGAGTACTTATATCAATATGGAGCCACGTTGTTTAATAAAAATTACAATGAATTCAAATCCAATACTGTTGAAATTCTTGACAGCAGAGTAGTGCAAGGAATAGAACTTATAAATTATGTGTGCCCTTCTTTGAAAAATGCTTTGGAGGTTTCTTTGTGCATTGGCAAATACAGTAGGAATATGAGGTATTGTGTGGATCCTCCTGCACAGCACCTGATAAAAGAATAAAGAGCTGTGACATATTCTTAAAACAATAGAGGAATTAAAGAGAAACAATGGGCCAGCTGCTTCATTAATATAATCAAAAGAGAGCCCAGCACAGAGGAGTCCAGATAATTAAGCACTACACTTTTAGACCTCCTTTCTATAATAAAATTGCTTAAAAATTATTAACTACTTCATAGTTGTTAGATAGATCTGTGTACTTGTTTATTTAGGTTGATTAATGCCTTTTCAGTATTCTCTAATATGCCAACTCGTGGTTTATACAAATTTTTGAATAAAATAATGTAAGCATAATTGATATGGATCTGTAGTGTATACAGCAATAAATCAAAAGCATTTTGTGAACAATCTTTTCTGTTGATAAATAATTCTCAACATTTTAAACTTGTATGCACAAACTAAATACTTTGCAGAACACTTTTGCCATCTAAGTATTTTAATGCCAGGATTCCACACATCTCTTTAGAGAACATCTCAACAGCCCGGCATGCAAATTTGGACTTCTCTAACAATTATAACAATGTTTACAATGCTAAATTAAAATTAATGAGATGATTTCTTAGGATGTTGCATAATTTTTCCTTGTTTACCGATCAAAGGAGATTGTCAAATGATACTCCCTCTCTAATTTTAACTGGCATATTATAACTCTGAAGTGTATTGATTGCAGAAATTGTAAAACCTATTATATTATATAATGTTAAAACAATAAGTGTAAGAGCAAGCACTCACATTCCCTGGGAGAAATGTAGTGCATTTGGCTCAGAATAAAGTATGAAACTTGCTTTTTCTTTTTTTTTTTTAATTCCTGGATGCTACAAAATAAAGAAACAGTAATGCATTATATTATGCAATACAATAGAAGACTCACTCAACTAAACACTGGACAGCTTTGAAAGGGATGATTCCAAGATGATTGAGTTTTAAGAAATATGATGTCAGATTGGAAATAAAGAAGAAATATACCTCTTAAGAGAACAAGGGCCTGCTCCTTAATCCAAATGACTGTGAGTTTTGATACTGACTTAAGTACCAAGGACCGATTCCTTAGCAATACAATACAGGAGTAAATGCTTTTATTTGAATACAGTGCGTTTCATAAAAAACTGTCACCTATTATATAGTTTATTTCCTCAGTATAGCTTTTAAAATCTCTCTGCAGTCCTAGGAGAAAAAAGAATCAAAACTGAAGCATTCTCTGCTGAAACTCTTTCAATGAGATAGACGTTCTTTCCTGCATGACCACCGGTTAAAGGATAGTTACAAAATTTCAGTAGCTCTCTTTCATTAATGCTGCAATACTGAGCTACTGAACCCCACCTAAACTGCATATTTCTAAAGCAGAACTGGTATATCTAGAAATGAGATTTGACCTCTCATTTTACCCTTGCTGTCAGCTTCTTTTTTTTTATGCATTTGAGGATTTTGTATTTGTTTCTTTCAAAGAAATCCTAGAATTAAAACAATGTAAAATTCCATTAGATGCAGAGGTAAACTACACCAATGTTCAGAAAATATCCACAGGAAAATAATGTGGTAATTTTATTTATACCCCCTACCCCCGATTGAGCTGTCACAGCTTATTTACCACAGGGGGAAACAGTTAAACCCATATCCTTAGAAGTTATGTGCATTTAAGAGGCTTATATATTTCTTCTGGGACCCTCATTCAAATCCTGAGCTAATCAGAGTGAATACATATCTTTCTATTAGATGGCTGTAAAAAGTCTTAGGTGAAATCAGTTCCTGGTGGACGACAGTCCACAGCCTAAAACTATTAAATATTTGGCACAAATGGCAACACTTACTTAAAAGGCCTGAATGAAACTGAAAATTGAAATATCCTCCGATATCACCAGAAGTTGGGTCTGCTGCTAGGGGTTGAAACTGAAGTGCTGTCACAAATGCTAAACCTGTTATATTTCCTTAATTCATCATAAATGCTAACAAATGAGCAGAAGTAATTCTTTTACAAGTACTGCAACTATTTCTTTTCTCAGGGCAATACTTTTTGTCCATATTACTTTATGGATATTAATTGGATATTAAAAAGGAACATATCAATATTCATGAGCTAAAAATCACAGAATCACAGGACTGGAAGGGACCTCCATAGGTCATCTAGTCCATCCCCTGAACTGAAGCAGAGCTAAGTATTATCTAGAAAATCATGAAAGAACAGTGAACGATGTAATACGGCCCTGCCATGTACATTAACACCCTCCTCCCCAATCATGAAGCCCAGACTTTGGGGGCATACTGCCTCGGCAAACTCCTCCACCCTTGGACGCCTTACAGCAACAAGTGAACTGCAGCCCTTCACAGAACTTCCCAGGAGAAGAACCCATTTAAGATCATCACAGGAATGAGACTCAGCTGCCGTTGTCAGCAGCAACAGGGTTCAGGGAGAGAGGATTAGCGGATAAGCCCCAGTATACTAGAGGTAGGGCTTAAGGTGCACATGTTTCCGGAATCCCTGCTTCCCTGCTAGCCTTTTCCTATGGCCTTTTTATAGCCTTAGGAAGCTGACAATGATGCCAGCAATTCTGGACATGATGCACTGTTTTGTGGAGCTGGGAGATTGCTTGTGGGAGATTTGGGAAAGACCAATACGGTTAGAAAGTGGGCATGCCCTGGTGACACATTCACAACACTGCACTGCAGGGAAATCAGAGCACATCCTATTACTTCTCAAAGGACTTTTTCCACTCTTGCGGCTGACACCTGTAGGGATCTGCCATTGCCCCTTTGGACCGATGTAAAGTGAATGAGGCAGGTACTTAAGGAGGAGGAGGAAGGGTTATGTAGAGGTAGAAGGTCCATCACCTTAGGAAGTTGTGAGGATAGTTTGTATTTTTTTAAATAATGTTAGGTAGAGGGGCAGCTGGGATAGTCTTCTATGGAATTGGAAAACAAAGAGACACAAACAAATAAAGAATAGGCTGTGGGCTGAGTCACTCTTTCCAGAGGAGAGCAAATGACAAGGGAGCTCAGGGGACTGTGGATCAACCGGAATTTTTATAAATTTTAATAACCCCCCCATTCAACATCTGGAACCATTAAGTTGTACACACTGTAACCATGTAAACATGTGCTTTTATTACTTGACTTCCCTCCTCCTGTTTGTTACACTTATTTGTTGAATCTTTTCTTTAATGAGGTCCCAATCCTAAAATGAGTGCCGTATGGAGTTCACTTCAAGATCAGGGCTGTAAATTGATAGGATTGCTCACAGCGCGTAAATTTAAACATATGCATAAGTCTTTTTAGGGTTGTGGATTGAGTTTACAAACTCATCAAAGCAGGAGCTGTGGTTCCTCTAGATCTGTATGATGCCTTCCATTATAGCTTCCTCATCCTGACTGAGGACTTTTGGCACTACCATAACATAGACAACAATAATGAAATAGAACCAGTTTTCCTAAAAAAGATTACAGTGACCTCTGCTCCTATTTGCAGGATGTAAGGGGCACTGTAATAACCATAAAGACAAAGGAGGCTCCTTTTTATGGATTTACATCATGGGGAAAATTTTGCTCCAACTTAAGTCAGTGGGCGGTTTTCCTTTGACTGCAACGAGAGCAGGCTCATATGACATTCCAGAGGTTAATTTCTAAAAAGACAGCTAAGTGAAAAGACATTTGTAAGAAGACTCAGGTCAAATTTGTTCCCAAACTTAATTGTTATAAAAATATTATTTTGCAAAACTGTAGAATATTAAAAAATCTTCCCTTTAAAAAAATTTCAAGAGTTAAAAACAAAATACTCCCAAAACAAATAAGCATTTCCCAGCTGTGTCTGAACTGCAAACACTGTAGTATTGGTCTTTGTCTGAAAACCTGGAAGTGCGAAGGACTACAAAATGATGAAAAACAAACATGAAAGTGACTAGTTTATTTTCTTTGTGCAATCTGTGCGAAATGCCAAAAATAAACATGTACCATAAACTGTGAACAGTATGTTACTTCCCATCTAATAATCTGGGGCATTATTAGTAACGTAGGGCCAAAACGAGTGAAGTAAACAGGAACAAGATTGAACTCATTAGGATCAAAAATATTTTTTAAATTATTTTTAATGAGACAGTATCCCTTAAAAATTATGAATCAGAGACAAATGAAATAAATTAGCGCACACTAATATTGATTAGTTATTAGACAAGATTCTTCACTAGATGATTTTTTAAAAATAGGCTTTATAACAAATACCAGGTTTACTGAGTATTATACAGGTGCGCAGAAGCTGCCAATCTGACTGACTGCGTGGTCAGCATGATTTCTAAATGACCAGGGAAGAAATGACTGTATACCCCAAAGGCAAGCTGTCAAAATTGAGGCTGCAGCTGATAAACTGATTACAAAGCTGCTTAAGACTTTGCTTGTAAACAAAAGCATTTATCAACTAATAATTTGCAATAAACTGATGTAACTCCCAGCTGAGCCCCAAACTGTAATTGTCTTTACCATCTGCCTATTAAAATACCATTCTTCATCTCTATACAGAAACAGAAGGGAGAAAATCTTCAACTACTACATAACTTGCATGCTTATAAATAATCTGTGAGCATTCCACACTTTCATTATTGCTGTGGGGTTTTGTACACTTAATTTCTGTCTTTCCGTGCTTAGGAGTGCTCCTAAATTGGCAAAATAAAAAATAAAAAAAGTAATAAATACTGCCTGCTGCTATGGAAAAAGAATTATATAAGTTCATCATACTCTGCTGTTCCTTAATTTTTTCTCTTTTTGCAACTCCATAGGAATTTCCTGATGGATGCCCCCTCAAGCACAACCTTGCAAATGAAACTCTCAACTCCTTTTCAGCTTGTCACTTTCCATTACCTTTCTTTCTTATACATTCATGTCTTCAAGTGGTGCATTTGCTTCAATAGGGCGTCAGTTAAAACATGTTGGTTCCCTGGGGTGCCATTGGCAAGGGTTTGTGGGATCCTGCAGGGACTGTGTAGAACTACAGAGACGGCTTGAAGAGCATTTTGCAGGCCCCATGGTGCAATTTCCTGAAAATTGAGTGAGTTTGCCCCACTCTTTCTTCAAGCTCTTTGCACTCTTAATCCTGAGAAAAGTTGCAGACTTTCAGTGAATTTCAGAACTGACAGAATCAGATGTTCTAATGCTAGATGAGTGGTCCTTTTGTTAGATACCTAAAATATTCAATCATGTTAGAGGGAGAAACCAGGACAAGTGATAATTTGCAGAGAATGACAATTTCTCAAGATGCTTCTGCATTAAAAATTGAATTTGACAGACAATCATACCATGATTTAGTGCCATCCACATGACCAAATAGTTCTCCAACCTGCAACATGGACCACCCAAAGTTATAAATGCAAAACTGTGACAATGAACTACAATTTTTTCAAAAATTGAGGCTCCTTTAGAGGTTTCTACTGAGAAAGCATAGCTGGTTTCACAGCATTTTTTATTTTGTATGAACTTTCCAGCCCCAAACTGAAATAATCTGTTCAGCAGGGGTCTGATAGGCTCTTCAGTCTAGTAGAGAAAGCTATAACACAATCGAATGGCAGGAAGCTGAAGCCAGAGAAATTCAGACTGGAAATAAGGTGTGAGTGTAATTAACCAGCGGAACAATTTACCAAGGGTCATTGTGGATTCTCTATCAGTGACAATTTTTAAATCAAGATTGGATGTTTTGCTAAAAGATATGCTCTAGGAATTATTTTGGGGAAGTTCTATGCTATTATATAGGAATTCAGACTAGATAATCACAATGGTCCCTTCTTGCCTTGGAATCTATGAAACAATGTGCCTGCTCCTACCCCTGTGAATGGAAAAACATCTTATTGACTTTAACGGGTGCAAAACAGGGACTTGAAAAAAGGAATAAAAAGATGTCTAACCTAATGATAACCTCATAGGGATATCTGATCATTTTAACTACTGCTACTGCTCATAGTGTACAACTAGGCAATTGCCAAGCACAAGAGAATGCACTCTTCCCAAAAAGCTCAGTATCTAAGGACTTGATCCTGCAAACACACATGCATGAAACTTTGCACATTTAACCAGTCCCACTGAACCGTGGGACTACTCACATGCATTATTCACACTTGTATGTGTTTACAGGATTGATGCCTAAAAGACAAAGAAACAGATACCTATAAGTGCATGGAAGGTAGGGAAATGGGCACGACATACAAGTAACTAAAGATGTCACATGATGCTAGGTCAAGACTTGACAGTGCAAAATACAGCTAGCATGATACTTTTTGTTTGTAATTTCTGTATGTTGTGAGGACAAATGACTGCAAAGAACTCACATACTACGGTGATGAGCATAACAAAAAAGCCTATAAATAAGTCAATTTAATACATAATGTAAGGATTATGCACATGAGTAAGTGATGCAAGATAGGGACCATAATGATTATGGAGTTGTACAGTTAAGTTACAAACAATAAAAACCTGGAAAAATGAAGGTTTAGACTGAGGATCTCTTTGATGTATGCTGCTGTATATCTTTTTTCAGATAAAATCAATTAGGGATGGAGTAGCCTAACCTAAATAGTAACTTTGAATTTCTAGAGTTTGTCATTTTAAAAACTTGAAATTAAGGGGAATTTTGTCTGGATAATCAACGAAGGGTTTGACCCTTATGATATTTAGACCTTGGTTTTGTATTTCATTTTCTGTTTACTTAAAAATTCCAGAGAACTGTGCATTTCATTTATTCAAAAGGTATTATACATAAGAACAATATTTTAATATGTATGTTTTTATATTAAATATATATATATATATTTATTTATATATATATATATGAAACGAGATAAGAATTGATCCAATTGTATGTTGGTAATTTGGTGATGAAGTATTCTAATGTTTTCAAATAGAAATTAATTATTTGATAGACAAGCATATTTGTATGAATGTTTTTCAAATGTGTGCTCTTACTTTACCTAATGGATCATTAAAGATGATTGAATATATGAATTTAGGCAAATTTTCGAATACAGTTCTTTGAGTAGCTATATTTTATTTGTAAATTTAAATTATTCTCTCTTTTTCTTTTAAAAACACCACCAAAGAAATTGATTAAGTAATGTATGGGCTTATTTTCCTGCCAAATGTAATTATTTTTTTTTAATTCAGTTATTTTAATGCCATATGAATAATGGTTAAAAGAGATTATCTGAAACCAATACATTAATTTTTTCCTACCTTTTAAAAACATTTTTTAAAAAATTTTTGGTAGAATAAGTTAATTGCTAGACCAATTTTTTCATACCAAATAATTCCCAGAAACAGATTTTTAAAGCAGTTCTCAGACCACATCAGAATAAGAGCTTGTAACAGGAATATTACAACACCCTTCACTATAATTTTTGCTCCTCTTGTTGGCAATCATTTGCATATACTCCTAGTTCAGTAAGGACTTCTAGTGGTCCTGAGGCATGTTAGTTAGTAACAAGAAGGCCACTGGAAAAATACACAGATTGCCAGCAGATGGCACTCTGTGCATAGCATGAACACTTTTCTGGTGGGGAGGGAAGAAAAGCAATTATTATTTATTTAATTTTATCCTGCTTTGAGCATTTTACACTGTTGCACCAAGTGTAATAAAACTGGGAGATTTCAGGCAGTTTGATTGAACACGCTTGTAACCCTTTATATGCTATATCCTCATGCTTGATACTTGTCTAGTACATTTTAACAATTGGGTCATATTTTTGTGTCGTAACAATGAAGCAGAAGGATTCACACTATCTGATCTAAAGGTATAGGATGCTAAAGTGCTAAAGAGTCATTGGTGCAGTAGTAAGTTGTATAAGAGAGTTACATCTCACTGCTTAGATACCACAGTTAGGGACTTATTGGAAATATCTTAAATAAACAGACACAGATCTGTCTCTAAAGAAGATTATAAGCGCACTGGAACAAATCTAAATGAACAAACAAATTATCAGAAAGAAGCATAAAACAAAAATATTATAATTTGAAATGTTATTGGTTCATTTAAAGGGACAGTCAGGGAAAATCTCCCTTGTCCTTCAAGAGGTCATGTCACTAATTCTTTAAAGCTGAACAAACTCCCTAGTAGCACATTCATGCAACATTTGACTTTCTCAGATACATAAATATTCTAAAAAATACAAAGAAATTAGGAAACTGAATTGCCTAGTTGACATGGAGTTAGTTAAGCTATGATAGGATAAAGCACCATATGTAAGAGAGTTCTATGATGGACATCAAACCTATCAGGAAAGTAAATGTTTATTTCTACACAAAAAAAATTGGGCTATAATATTTAACCAGTCAAACATGACCAGGTAATGGACCAGTATCCATGTCAGAAAAGTGGTGATCAGGGAGTAACTATTGTGCCCTTACTGATCCTGTGTCTTTCGAATCCCATAGGCAGGACATGTTTTCAGAAGGTGAGCTGTGGAATATGTTAAACTATGGAAAGGCAATCCAGCACCAGGTTTTTAGGTCAATGGCTACCAATGTGTTTTAATGCAGATCCCCTTATTTAACTGCAGCACCTAGGCACTCGTCTCTGCTAAAAATCACTCCATTACAAAGCTACCTATCTAAAACTAACTAAGGAACTTATGTAGCACCAGCCACTCACTACCATTTATATAGCTGAGCTGTTGCTGGGGGCACGGCAGGTTAACATATTTCTGTTAATAATAAATATTAACATTGATAATACGGGCCCCATGTATAATGCCAAGACCTGAATAGAGAGGGCCTGCACACAAATCAATTGCCTTAGCAATAGCATTCCTCCTCTTCTCTTGGTTTCCATGGAGGGCTACCTGCTGATCTAGAGAACTGTGTGAGACCAGGGGATGATCAGTGGGCAGGCCAAAGAAGCAGTATATAAACACACCACCAAGCCACTGATCCATGGAGGTTTCCCTAAGCTGTGCTGTATTGTCATCCCAGAGCCACCTTCCATGAGTTGGGAACCCCCTTACAAGGGAGAGTTGTGAGGAACCACCAACTGTGGAGGCCCAATCAGTGCAGCTCCATGGGGAGCACGTCAGGACTGCTGAGGACTCAGAGCCTAACAATGCAGTGCTGCAAGCACAGGAAACAGCATACAAGTTCAGGGCCCATATATTCTGACCCAGAATATTGGTCTGCCACTAGCTATTTACTGCTGTTGACTTTCCCTGTATAAAATCAAATTAAATAAAGGAGGTAGTTGTTGCACTCATTCCAGTGGGGCTCTGGGTGCAGTATAGGAACAATACTTAATACTGTACTACTGCATAATATTGTTACATAGAAAGACATCCTGAATAGCAAGAATTATGTTTTGGATAAAGCAGCTCATGATCCTGGATAACATGGGGGAGGGATAGCTCAGTGGCTTGATCATTGGCCTGCTAAACCCAGCCTTGTGAGTTCAATCCTTGAGGGAGCCACTTAGGGATCTGGGGCAAAAATTGGTCCTGCCAGCAAAGGCAGGGGGCTGGACTCAATGACTTTTCAAGGTCCCTTCCAGTTCTAGGAGATTGGTATACCTCCAATTATTACCTTCTTAATTTCAAGTCTTCCATGTAGTTTATACTACTGTGAGTCAATCAAAGGAAATTAAATATATAAAGCAAAATAGCATTAAAGGATGCTTTAGGTTATGTTTTAGCTGCATGACTCCCACTTAAGTAAATGGGAGTCATTCTTTGTGCAAGTCTTGCAAATGTACCTCTTAGCTTCTCATGTAAATAAAAAAGAAATTCAGTGACAAGGACACAGTGTTCCCAAATGAGCTGCCTCTTAGAAGAGGTGGTGATTTTATTCTGAGGTAAAATTCTCCCAGGTGCAGAGGGCTAACACAAAGTTCTGCCCCTTGTTGGGGGCTGCATGGAAGCTTCAGTGGCTTTGTAGAGGGCCAATGTGTCCCCTGTATGAAGCAGATAGGCCCCACCTTGCTCAGGTTTTAGTTTATATCAGAGATTTAAGAGAGGTCCCATCAAAGGTTTGGGCCATATCCTTTGAAAGGGAGATTTTTATGTTGCAGATTGGAACTACGACTCAAGCCTTCCTGGTTGCTTGAAAAAGCTAACCTGCTATTAAAGTCATACACTGGTGTAGGCCTAATCACACCACTTCCCCATCCAAAGATTCATCTTCATACTTCACTGGCCAATGTTATTGGTGGTTAAATATTATCTATGACTCATCTTCCTGTTTACCCAGGACAAAGTATAATGAACATCTTGGAACTTCTTTGAGGTAGGAAGTCTGTCAACAATCTGGCACAGTGCAAAAGTGTACTTCATCATCGCCTAACCAACATGTAACTCTGAACAAAAGACTGAATGAAGTGTAGTGAACACCTGCCTTTTGATAGGCAGTGAAACTCACATTATCTACAAGTTGCTGGAGATGCTTCTGTATTTTACATTTTTTGCTCTGTCACAAGTTAGCAGTCATGTGGACAACCATCTGCATCCACATCTCAGAAGCACTAAAATGCTACAGTTCTTCTTCTGTTAGACTCTGCCTCTTTGGCCTTGAGAAGATAGTCCCATACCATCCTATTTTTAAAAATGTGTCCTCACAGTTCTTATTTTATGCCAGAGTTTTACTGAGACATTGGAAAGACCATCACTTTGGAGTGGAAATTGGATTTAGGATCTACCTTCATAATGGAAGATATCACCCTTTTCAAAAGAGACAGTTTGGACCCATTTACCAGTCCTTGCAGATGCTGAAAAACATCACACCATAAAATGTCTTTCAGCCTCACATCTTATTATAGGTCTATATCTTAACACCTAGTTGATCCTCATTTGGTACCTTCTCCCCCTCACACTCTGATTAACTCTCTTTTTTCACTTCCTTTCATTTCTGTTTTTCAATAATCTCCTTTTCTTCATATTCTCTCTTATACTCCCTCCTTCTCAGTTTTAATTTTACACATACTGATATGCTATTCATCAATTATTGTTAACCTACAATCCAGTAAAACTACACACACATTGTAACACAAACACATGTGCAATGTGTCTGCTATCACACAACTCATAAGAAGCTGGCCCTTACTAGAATTCTCTCAAACCCTTACAGTGACCCATATATCTAGATGATGTCTGGCTAAAAAGGAAAGCTCTTCATTATGATGAGAAGTCAGTTGTATAGGTAATCAATAACTAGTTGGGATAAACAAAATTCTTCATGCAACTACTGTAGATACGGATTATGCCAGGAAACATGAACCACATAGGTAGCACTGTATTCAATCTCGTTCAGGTATCAATTCAAGATAGTTCTAAGGAAATTATAATCTCTGAAGATTTGAATTAATAGGGTTATACCACATTTCACATTTACTCTACATACAGTAAATAACAGCTGCATTAATTGCCCAGGTTGGCAAAAAGGGAATGAAGTCAATATAAAGCCATAACTATCATGTAGTTTTCTGAAAAGCTTTTGTTGTGTGCTTGTTGTGGGTAAATGATTGGCTGTTTTGCTTCTAATCATATTTATTCCTTTTTTTTATAATTAAAACAACTGTTAAATATTAGCTCAGAAATATAAACTACATCTAATAAGTATAACTTGTTCTCCAGATGTCAAAGAGTGAGTAGACAATAAGAACTCTGAGGAAGAACTTAAAGGAAGAGAGGACGGTGTAGGAGGGGAGATCAGGAAGGAAGTTCCAGCATAGATGGCCTCGTTAAAGAAGCTGGGGGTGGGGGAAGCATCTGAAAGGGGAACTTAGGAAAGTATATTACACTAAGCAAAGAGAGTGTGCAATGGGGAAGATGAAGGAGACAAGAAAAGACAGGTGTGAAAGATCTACTAGAAGGTTTTTAAGGTGACAATGAGAAGAGTGAATCTACTATAGGAAGCAAGAAAAGGGATTTTATGGGGACTGAACATGATCATGGTGCTGGGCTGAATAATTTTCTCAGTAAACTTCTATATGCATGAATATAGAAGGGCATGAGGTAAATTATCAGGAAGGTCAGGGAGCTGGAGGCTGCACTAGTCAAGGGATGAAAATGATTAAACTTGTCCACATCCCATGCTCTAGTTCTGGCATGTACTCTCCCCTCTTCCTGAAAGAATTCTGAATGAATCCACCAATGTAGCTTCAAGGACTCCTGCTGTTATAGAGCACCACACGTACCCTCTTCTTCCTTGAGGACAACAGTTTAAGGACTATGCCGTTCAGGGAGCAGAAACAGAGCCTTGGACATATTTTAAAAATTTAATTAATTACAAGGAATACAAAGGTCACTACTTCAAAAAAGTCAATTTGCTTATAGTCTCATTCATTATTAATTATGATTAATAATTAATTATCCCTCACCGCTTTAGGTCTTCATCATGGCACCTCATGGAGAGCTTCCTGCCCCACACAGTTTACTATCTAAGGGCCAGCTTTTGTAATTCTTATTTACCAAGGGTAGTATTGAGATCTGTGAGTAAGTACAACTAGCTGCACGAGTATGTGATAGGTAGCATGAGTCTGAGTTGTAGAACTGGACCCCAAAACTGAACAGGAGATGACAAAGAAAGAAGGGGAACTGGGTTAGGGAAGCAGTTTGGACTACAGCAATAAAAGATAATGGGATGGCAGTGTGTGTGTGTGTGTATGGGAGTAAGGGTGAGATCAGGATACCCCGTTACTATATAGAGAGACAAGGTGGGCAAAGTGATATCTTTTATTGGACTGACTTCGCTTGGTGAAACAGACAAGCGTCTGAGTTACACAGAGTTCTTTTTTGAGGTTGTGACGGTGACTTGAAGGAGGGCTCTGTGTAGCTCAAAAGCTTCTCTCTTTCACCAACAGAAGTTGGTCCAATAAAAGATATTATCTCACCCATTGTGTCTTTCTAATATTCTGGGACCAGCAGGCTGCAACACTGCAAACAACATACATTTTTATTTCTTTTGTGGGAGCATCTGCATGTAAATACAGTCCTTAGCTACAGCAATTTTACTTTTTAATGGATTAATATATGTATTTGAAGGAGCAGCATCCAGAAGGAAACTAGGAGTGGTGGTGAGGGTTGGAAGATGAGTAGAAAGGTGACAGTTCAGGTGAGGGATCTGAAGCAGGAGAGTGAATATTTGATATCCAAAAATACTCTGATCCACAGTGATGGTCTACTTTTTCACCAATGAAAGTCATTATATTTCTTTACCCATTTTTTATCAAAATCATTTCCAACTTATTTCAGTCTGTCTCAATAATATTTTCATATGAGGAGTGTTGTAACCTAATTCCTTCATTTGAATAATACATTCATTTTTAATTACTGCAACTTGATCTCAGATTATTCAAATAACTGTTTCATTTTTTATGCTTACTCTGACCCCAGTGTATTTATAGGCTTTTATCCTTACCTGATACCAGTGTAATGTAATTATAGATTGTATTTTAATCATCTACTATATCCTAGTGAGTTTGTTTAAATCACTCCAATCCTGAGTCTTTTATTTCTATGCCTTTTAAAATTCTACAATGGCTCTCTCATTGCATAAAAGCAATATTTTTGTAGTTTACTACAATGAATGAACATTTTGCACGCATTGCTAGCCATGTTTCTCATTTAAATTTTAAAAAGCCACTATACAGAACTCTATGTAAAATGAATAACTGACTTGTAAACAGGCTTGGGGCAGCTCATCACTTGAGACCTTTGTTCTTAGCTCCTGCTTGCTTGCTAATAATGTATGTTTACAAGACATTTAGCACAAATAAAAAAAGTTCACCACTTTTTATCCAACTACAAATATAATTGTGCCTAGTGGTCACAAACAACAAAAAGGTAATTTCTGTTTTGACCAAGGATGTCAAGTGACTGCAGATATTTTTGGCTAAATTTGTAAGAATTCTGCCTTGTGTCCAGCAGATAAACGTTTGGGATTGCCAAAATTATCATTATTCAAGGTAACTTTTTGAATGTCCCACTGACCACTTTTTCTTCAATTGGGATTTTACCTTGAGAAGTGTCATTTATTCAGGGATTATTCAGCTTGTTTTACTAAGAACATTAAATGCAACAAATACAAATTTCTTCTTTCACCTAATGCTGATTCGTAAGTTACTCCATCTCCTCTGTGTTTGGCACTGTTGCTGATGCCAGGTGCAGGAAAGGCACGTAATCTCAGAAGTCAGTTTGTGAAGATGACATTACTCTGCTGCGTACCTGTCAAAGCCCCAGGATCCTTCTTTTGATCACATAGATTTCCAGTCCCTATAATGACCATTACTTTAATCACACCAAGGAAATATTTGAAGGGCTCTATATGAACCCTCACTTTGGTGAAAGCAGCAGAGAATCCTGTGGCACCTTATAGACTAACAGAGGTTTTGGAGCGTGAGCTTTCGTGGGTGAATACCCACTTCGTCAGACGCAGCTAGTGGAAATTTCCAGGGGCAGGTATATATATGCTAGCAAGCAAGCTAGAGATAACGAGCGTTAGTCAGTCAGGGAGGGTGAGGCCCTGTTCATATTGCAGTAGAGGTGTGAAGAACTAAGGAGAGAGACACGGTTCTGTAATTGGCAAGTCTCATTCACACGTCTTTGTTTAGTCAGAGCTGATGGTGTAACATTGCATAAGTGAAGCTGAATCAGCAGTTTCATCTCTTGCAGTCTGGTCCTTGTAATGTTTTTTTGCTGCAGGATAGCCGCCTTAGGTCCTGCTATAGGTGCTGTGTCATTCATGAAAGGTCGACTTACCAAGAAGGAGCCGTCAGACAACTCTCCAATACTCAATATTCTAACAGGTCTCACTTCCTCAAGGATCCCACTGAGGAATATCCGTAAGAAATGACATCTTCAGGACACTCCCTACACTTAACACAAGAAAAATCAGCGATTACCCTAGAGCCCCGACCAGGTTATTTCTATCTACTACCCAAGATCCACAAACCCGGAAATCCTGGACGCCCATCATCTCGGGCATTGGCACTCTCATGAAGGACTGTCTGGATATGTGGACTCTCTACTCAGACCCCTATGCCACCAGCACCCAGCTTACTCCGTGACACCACTTGATTTCCTGAGGAAACTACAACGCATTGGTCACTCCCAGAAAACACCATCTAGCCACCGTGGTGATGTAGAGCCTCTACACAAACATCCCAACACACAGATGGAATACAAGCTGTTAGGAACAGTATCCTGATGATGCCACAGCACAACTGGCTGCTGAGCTCTGTGCCTTTATATCACACACAACTATTTCAAGTTTGATGACAATATATACCTCCGATCAGTGGCACTGCTATGGGCACCGCAGGCCCCACAATACGCCATATTTTATGACTGACCAGGAACAACGTCCTCAGCTCTCGTCACTCACGCCCCTCTCTCTACTACGAATTGATGACATCTTCATCATCTGGACCCATGGGAAGGAGACTCTAGAAAATTCCATCACATTTCAACAACTCCACCCCACCATCAACTCGCCTGGACCAATCTACAGGAGGTCCACTTTTAGAACCACGTGTGCAAATACGATGGTCCAGTAACACCACCCTTATCGAAAACTACCCGACCGCTACGCCTACCTTCATGCCTCCTCTCCATCCGGGACATCACACATCCATTGGTCTACAGCCAAGCACTGGAGGTACAACCGGCATGCTTAACCCTCAGACAGAGACAACACCTACAAAATCTTCACCAAGCATCTCTAAAATACAATACCACACGAGGAAAATTAGGAAACAGATCAACAGAGCCAGACGTGTACGCAGAAGCCTCTACTGCACAGCACAAACAAGAAAGAACCAACAGGCTCCCTGCATCACTACAGCCCCAGCTAAACCCTCCAACGCATCATCAGGGATCTACAACCCATCCTGGGACAATACCCACACTTTCACAGGTCTTGGTGGCAGGCCACGTCCTCGCCACAGAACTGCCAACCTGAACGTATTCTCACCACAACTGCACACCGACCATAGTACTCCAGTCAGAACCAATCTGCAACAAACTCGATGCCAACTCTGCCCACATATCTACACCAGCGACACCATCATAGGACCTAACCAGATCAGCCACACCATCACTGGTTCATTCACCTGCACGTCCACCAATGTAATATACGCCATATATGCCAGCAATGCCCCTCTGCTATGTACTCGGCCAAACTGGACAGTCAACGGAAAAGATAAATGGACACAAATCAGATATCAGGAATGGCAATATACAAAAACCTGTAGGAGAGCACTTCAACCTACCTGGCCACACTATAGCAGACCTTAAGGTGGCTATCCTGCAGCAAAAACTTCAGGACCAGACTGCAAAGAGAAACGCTGAGTTCAGTCATTTTGCAAATTGAACCATCAGCTCTGGACTAAACAAGACTGTGAATGGCTTGCCAATTACAGAACAGTTTCTCCTGCCTGGTTTTCACACTCTACTGCTAGAACAGGCCTCACTCCTGACTTGAACTAACCTCGTTATCTCTGTTGCTTGCTAGCATATATATACCTGCCCTGGAAATTTCCACTAGCTGCGTCTGACGAAGTGGGTATTCACCCACGAAAGCTCACGCTCCAAAACCTCTGTTAGTCTATAAGGTGCCACAGGATTCTCTGCTGCTTTCACAGATCCAGACTAACACGGCTACCCCTCTGATACTCACTTTGGTGGTAATTTATACTACAAAATTGTAACAGACCTTTGACAGGGGACAAAAAAGGTTTCACAATGTGATCCACTATAATAGGCTGCCTGTAGTTTTACGCCATGATCCAGTCTCCAAAGCTATTCTGTATTTGTCTGACTGGGCCATATGCCCAGCAGTGGGGTAGAACTGCTCATGCTATTCCCACCAACCTGATTTTGCTGCTTCAGCATCTGTGTCTTGTGTTAGGCAGGGTAGGTAGAACAATTATCACAAGAATCAAATATTTGTGAAAGGTGCAAATGACAGCAGATTTGGTGGCATTAGAGCAACTGGGACATCCATAGAAGAAGGGAGATGGCATTGTTGTGGAAAAGGAGGAGCTGCTGAGATCCTCCCTATGTAGGTAACAGTGAAGCAGCCAGAAGGAGAGTAGGGGCAGGAGCTACATCCTAGCAGGCAAGAGGGAAAAGTGGAGATTCTAGCAGGTAGGAGAAAGAGAGAAGGGATTCTAGCTTCCAGTATCTGCGAGAAGGGGAAGAGACTCCAGCATTGTGGGGTACAGTGAAGAGGATCATCTACCCCACATCTAGGAAAGGAAAAAGGGTATGAAAGGCCTTTCCCTAGAAGCCTGGAGGGAACAGAGAAGACAGCCTATTCCTAGAAGCCAAGGGGGGAAAAAAGGTGGCGTGTGCCCTCCTCCCAGTGCCAAGAAACCTGTCCCTTTATTGCTCTATTGGGAGGTAAGGGGCATGCATATCTGTAATGGGTATGGTTACAGAGATTAAAGCCATGAGTTTCGTTTGTTTTTCTCTGACTGGCTCTTTTATGCATTTCATTTCAGAATTACACAGTCTATCACCTCTTATTTTCATATGTCTCTTGCATCCTTTTTTCTCCCAATTTTTTTCACTCACATTATCATCTCAACTTCAACTTTTCATTCTCCACTCTCTCTTTCCTGCTTTCAATCCTCCATGTTCTCCAGAACATCCCCTGTAATCAGTTTTTTCCCTACTTTCTGTAAGAGGAAACTCCTACTGACACAGAAGCAAATTCTCAGTACATCAATCTGAAGGAGGCTAAAGAATAAATAAAGGACAGATGCCTACATCATTAAAAACACCATACACAAATGCCCAGTAGCTGCTTCAAAACATTAATGAAGTGGCTTGATTTACTCTTGCCTCTTCAGGATGACTGTCTCTTGATCACAAAGGAATTGTGACTGCAGTGCATCCCATACCTTGAATTTCATGAACACAAATATTGCACCACAATTGTCAGAAGAGGAGAGTAAATAAGAAGAGTGAGTATGAGTTTACCCAATGTAATAAGTGACAAAATGAATTATTCTGCTTTTCCAAGATCTAGAGAAAGAAGCATGTTTCCGTCTGGGAATTCTCCCACCATTTGGTCTAATATTCATTTTGCCTATAATAATACAAGCTTCATTAGAGGAGTAAAATAGCAATTGTCTCCTTGAGATCAAAGGACAATCTGTTAAATAAAGCAGCCAAATCTCTAGGATGAAATACCAGGAAAAGTTTGAACTGAATTTTATGGTGAATCAAAATGTAAATTGTAATTTCACAAAGCAGTAAAATGCAGAGCTCAAAATCAGCTTTATTAAGAAATGGATAGTGGATATGCTGATCTTGAATAATTGTGAATAGATACATGAATACTAGCCTATTAGCTGCATATACCTAAATAGAATACATTCAATAGATTTAAAAGGATGACTGGTTAACAGTACATGTCTTAAAGAATTGTTAGAAAAACATGGAATTCAGTGAGTCACCAAGTACATTGCTTTGGACAGGCCTAATCTATATTCTTTATTTTATTATGTAGTTATTTTGTACTTGAAAGTAAAATAAAATTAAAAATCCATCATCAACAATCACTTCTCAGATCTCAGGTCTTCTGAAAGGACTGTGCCTCTGTGTGGTATAATCAACACAAAAGCTCCTATTGAATGGCTAAAAATTTCAGCCTAACGTGTCCAATGTGACACCTAAATCCCCAATTAAGACATCAAAATACAATTAGCCTGATTTTAAAAGGTGCTGAGTATCCCTAAATCCCCTTTTTTTCTTTTCATCAATTAAACAGAATGTAATCTAGCAGATGGATTTTAGAAGTTAAGATTTGGTGCTGATTGATCTAGTAACATCAATTTTGCTGATTCTCATTACTGATTGTTATGGACATTACATTAACACCAATTCATTTAAATTTAACTCTTAAGCACTATGGAGGTGAGGACTACGGAAAACTTTACGATAGGCAGATAGAGATATTTTAAGAAATTCATTTTGGGGGAGGGCTGAAGACATAGGTATTTGAAACAAAAGCATATAAGACAGGGTGTTTTTCTTTCTCTTCCAAATTCACTTTGGCAGATCAGCCAGCAGAGACCCTGGCACAAGGCCTCAAGCAGTGAAAAATCTGCTGAGGGGGAGGCTGCAGTGATAGAAAGCAGCCACAAACTCTTCGGTGCTAGGGGATTCCCAAGGGACACAGAACAGTCCTAAAACCAGACGGCACTGGCTGGATAGACCAGGGTGGCTGTGAATGCATGGAATCAGCGCACTTCCTTGTTAGCCTCTATTCTGATGGCGCCCCGAGGAAACTTAAAAGCTGTGTCATACTAGAAACAGAGGATAGAAAGTGGATTCCCCTGCGGTCTATTTCTCTCCAGCATAAGAGGACACACTAATGCAGGGGACTTCAACTTCAGCCTTCGTGTGGCAAAATAGTGAATATGCCCCAATCTTGTAATAGTTTTTGCAAAGCTCTTGTTAAAAGTTTACACATTGCCAGTCAAAGAAATACATGTGTAGAAATTATTCTGAGGAAAAATGAAGCTAAGAAATTTAATTCCCCTGAACATTAGGCAGGTTTCAAATATGTGAGTTAATTCCAAATGCTTCTGGAATGCTTGAATTTGTGGTAATTAAAAATAGATTTACAGCTATTAATAATGCATTGGATTTTTTATGACATTTGCAAAAGTGCCCTTAAATTGGCTGAGCAGCATTGGATCATCACATTATAGAAGGGTGATTGGACTAGAGGTTTTGCCACAGGCCTAGAGCAAGCAGATGGGGGTTCGCATAGACTCATAGACTTTAAGGTCAGAAGGTACCACTGTGATCATCTAGTTGGACCTTCTGCACAATGCAGGCCACAGAACCTCACCCAGCACTCCTGAAATAGACCCCTAACCTCTGAGTTACTGAAGTCCTCAAATCATGGTTTAAAGCCTTCAAATTACAGAGAATTCACAATTTACACTAGTTTAAACCTGCAAGTGACCCATGCCTCATGCAGCAGAGGAAGGCAAAAAACTCCGAGGGTCTCTGCCAATCTCACCCCAAGGAAAATTCCTTTCTGACCACAGATATGGTCATCGATTAGATCCTGAGTATGTTGGTAAGACCCACCTGGCAGATACCTGGGAAAGAATTCTGTGTAGTAACTCTGAGCCTCCCCATCTAGGGTCCTGTCTCTAGCAGTTGGAGGTTGTGCTATTGGCAGCTGCTGACTGGATACATGTCATCGCAGTCAGTCCCATTATACCATCTCCTCCATAAACTTATCAAGTTCAATCTTGAAGCGAATTAGGTTTTTTGCCCCCAATGCTCCCCTTAACTGTGCCACTAACAGGCTATAGAACATTAGCTAAGTAATTTATCTGGACTCAATTTACCCATTTTAATGACTTTACAGATATGTTCTGAAGCTTGCTTCATTAAGGTTTGTAAAGTGCTTTGGGATACTTGGACAGAAGAAGCTATAGAAAGGCCACATGCTAAACAATGAAAATCCTTTACATTGACATTTAACCAATCATTTAAAGTGCCCAGTTCTGCCGTCAGCAATGGTCATGTAATTCCTATTAAAGGCAATGGGAATGGTGGGTACACATCTGTGGGCAAAACTGGACTTTATGGATGTAGATAGGAAACTAAAAGCCAAACTTCCTTTCCACAAACTCTTGGTGAAGTCCATGTCTTTGGAACACTTGCTATATTTTCTCAAAAAGGAAAACAGAAATGCAAAAAAGGGAAGAAATGCTTAAGGAATTAATACTGATGCCTGAATAATGCTTTGGTAAAAATAATTATGATACAAAAAACAGTAGAACTGCTTTATCACCAGCACAGGAAACCCAGAATACCACTAAGTGCTACTTAAATATGTCCATATTTGCCAGATATTCTGGTATATTCAGGTTTCACAGTCTAGGATCTGGTTTATGAACCAGTGATTTATTTTCACAGGGTACACATCTAGGCCATTTTTTTGTGAGTTTCACGATTTGCGTGCGTTTCCAGTAGAGCACAGATCAGGGTGGAAACATTGAAATATCACTTTTCCTCACAAAACACTAATTTAAATTGATATGAGCCAAAATAATTCTATACTCTCATTGAAGCTATTTTTTATTGATTTACTTTTCTCAGTGAATTTAGTGCTTATGAAAGATCTTGGATTTGACTGTTCTGCATACCGAAGAAAAAGGTAGAGCATCACCAACAGTGCTTTCACAGGCTATATCTATACTGCACCACAGTGAGCACTATAGGGTTGTGTACTGCAGAGCATAACGAAGTGTTGTGATCTAACTGCCCTGTGTGGATGCCGCTGGCATGAACTAAAAAGCGAACTACTTTAATGCAGTTTGTGTCAGGAGCATCTACCTGGGGCAGTTAGATTGGTGGGCTCTGCAGTTCACACCCCTATAGTCCACACCCCTATAGTCCACACCGTGACACAATATATACAAGCTCATAGGTGCTGGGGTCAGAAGGGTGATAATCTAGATTGCTGTCCTGTAGTACAAAGAACTTCCCCAAAATATTTCCTGGAGTATGTCTTTTATAAAAACATTCTATCTGGATTTAAAATTTGTAAGTGGTAGAGAGTCCACCACGACCTTTGGTAAATTGTTCCGATGTTATTTACCCTCTCTGTTAAAAATGAACACCTTATTGAAGCATTTGTCTAGCTTCAACATCAAGTCATTGGGTCATATACCTTTCTTTGCTAGACTGAAGAGCTCATAATCAAAAATTTATTCCCCATGTAGGTACCTATAAACTGTGATCAAGTCAGCCCTTAAGCTTTTCTTTGTTAACCTAAATGAGTTTTTAAATCTATCACTATAGGGCATGTTTTCTAATACTTTAATCATTCTCATGGACCTTCTCTGAACCCTCTTCTTGAACTGAGGACACCAGAACTGGACACAGTATTCCAGCAGTGGTTGCACCAGAGCCAAATACAGAGGTAAAATAACCTTCCTGCTCCTAATCAAGATTCCCATTTATGTATCCAAGGATTGCATTAGCCTTTTTGGCCACAGCGTCACAACGGGAACTCATATTCAGCTGATTATACACCACAACTCCCAAATCTTTTTCAGAGTCATTTCTTCACAGTATAGAGTCTATCCTGGAAGTAAGGTCTAATTTTGTTCCCTAGATGTGTACATATCCATTTAGCCATACTAAAATACATATGGTTTGCTTGTGCCCAACTTACTAAGGGATCCAGTAACCTGTCCTGTTCATTATTTACCAGTCCCCCAATTTTTGTGTTCTCTGCAAACTTTATCAGTGATGATTTTATGTTTACTTCCATGTCATTAATAATCATGTTAAGTAGTAGAGAGCCAAGAACTGATCCCTTTGGGATCCCACTACAAACACTCCAACTCGATGCTGATTTCCTATTTGAATTTACATTCTGAGACCTATCAGTTAGCCAGTTTTTAATCCACTTAATGTGTGCCATGTTAATTTTATGTTATTCTAGTTTTTAATCAAAATATCATGCAAGTCCTATTCAAATGCCTTACAGAAGTCTATTACATCAAAACTATTACCTTAATCAACCAAACTAGTAACCTCATCAAAAAAGACATCAAGTTAGTTTCACAGGATCTACTTTCCATAAACCCATGTTGATTGCCATTAACTAGATTACCCCCCTTCAATTCTTTATTAATCAAGTACCTTATCGGCCACTCTATTATCTTGCCAGGGATCAATGTTAGACTGACAGGCCTATAATTACATGAGTCATCCCATTTACCCTTTTAAAATATTGGCATAATGTTAGCTTCCTACAAGTTTTCTGGAACTTCTCCAGTATTCCAAGACTTACTGGAAATTAACATTAACAGTCCAGTGCTCTCCTCAATGAGGCCTTTTAAAACTTTTGGATTCAAGTTACCTGCTGATTTTAAAATGTGTAACTTTACCTGCTGTTAACGTCCTTCCAAGATACTACCGAAATAGAGAATCATCATCATATGATATGACTACTTCATCTGTTTTACCCAAATACAGAACAGAAATATGTATTGACTGTTTCTGCCTTTTCTGTATTATTATTGATAATTCTACCATTTCCATCTAGTAATGGACCAATACCACTGCTAGGATTCTTTATGCTTCTCACATTGCCCTCTCCTGCCCCCGACCTGATCTAAAAGAACCCCACCATTATGAGTGAGAGCGTAGATCACCTTATATTGCCAGCTAAGTTGACACTTCTGTTGCGGACACTTATTCACTGGAAATTGATTGAGATCACTAACATAGATCATCAAACAGCTAAGGTAAGTTAATGACTTTCCAGCATGACCGATTTTGCTTGAATTTAATTGAGTGATCTAGACGTGAAGGTGTCTATATCCCTTTACTAACCTCCTTACCTACATAGTCCTCATCTTTCTGTTTTCAAAATGAGTTATCCCCTAAGCTCTTATCCATAGGTGCAGACAATTTATACAGAATGCCTTTTAAACATTCTTGGATGTGAATATAACCCCTAATAATCAAACTTGATACAAAGACTGCTTCTTTGGCATGTCTATGTTCATAGCCATCTGTTAGGGTGGAATTGTGCCTACTGACACAGAGATATGCCAGTTTTAACATAATATAGGTGCCATCCAAATGTAAGTTTCTAAGAATAGGCTCTAGAAACTAGTAGTGATCACTCTTCTCCAAAAAAGATCATCCTGGTGACAAGTTTAATATCAATGTCTTTGGGCTTTATAACCTTAAGAAATTACTTGATTTTGTATCTTTAATCAAACTGTTTCAGAGGTGGACATTCCGCAGTTGCTGAAATAAAGTTATGCACACACCCACACCACTGATCATTATAATAAGTGTATTTAGTCTAATTTGAAGGGCAAATGACAATTAGCTAAAACTTTACTATTTTGTAGCTACAAGGTAAGCCTTTACCGAATTGATAGTGAACTTTCACCTTTTTAGTAAAATATAAGATATGGTCACAGTTACAAACATGGCTTTGGAGATCCTTCACAACTAATAACTTTTTTTTAAATACTGACTGGACAAAAACACCACTCAGCAACTCTGTTAACTCCTGTGGATGTGGACAGAAGAGAAAGTACTCCTATCTCAGTGCTACTTCACAATCTATAGGTCTGCATGATCTGTCATAGAAGATCTTTAGACAAGCCTCAGCTGGAAATCATGTCTCAAACTGTAGTTGAATGGTTGCCCTCTGTGTTTATTTCATTCAATTTTCCAATACACAGCTAGAAATAGTCATCAAAGTAGAGTTACTGGCTCTCACAGCATACCAGGAAATGTGAACTGTATCCATATATGATGATATGGCTACTTATGGAATGAGGTTACTACAATAATTTTAAATAGTATTACATCACGAATATGCAGATAACCCATAATTTCAAACAAGATATAACATATGTAGTTCATAATATACTAAGAAATTTGCAATAAACCACATATCAAGTTTAATGTAAATTTGCTGTATGTGAGAAGCAATGTGGACATTTTCAGTGGCTTACAGTTAAAAACAAAGGCAGCTGTAAGAGATTGGAGAATGAAATCTTGCTGGTATTCTGCTCAAAGTAGATCAGGGTTCCCAGGAAACCTGATGCACAATACCTCATTTGAACAATGAACTAGTCCATTTCCAGAGTGCTATACTATGTAACCCAAAATAAATCTCTAAAAAAGTTTCTTATTGTTTAAACACGTTTAACTCCTCTCATACAGTAATAGCCATATCCACCTGAGCCATAGGAAACCAATGGCTCTGACTTGTTTCTTACATTAGTGCCAATTCCTGCTGATACATCTGCTCATTCTGCTTCAGCTCCATAAGTTGCTGAAAAGGCAACCTCTCTGCAACAGGTGAGTCCATTTCATCCAGTGCAGCAGCTGCGGTACATGTTTATGGATGAATGGCATCTGAAATATGCCACACTCCCACTATCACATGTGATTGTTCCTCTCCCAGCTTGGTTTTCAAAGCTGATACTGCTGTGCCAGTGCTCTGAGGAGTGCTCTGCTGCCTCCTCTGTTTGGTTTGGCTACTGCTCTGGAGAAAGGACGGGTATATTACCAATAGACTTAGGATCTGTTTTAAACATTACATCACCTTTGGTAAGATATTTGCATTTCAAGGCTAACAGTCTCCTCTCTTTTTTCAGAGTTCTATGCATCTTCTTCTTTTGTCTCCATCACAGGTTTGACCACCTTTTCCAGGCCAAACACTGATCTAAGATGCAAAAACAACTCTGTCAGTAACTGTGATGCATGTAGCACAATTCACTAGGTGCAGGCTTATGGTGCATTATACAAACAAGCAGTAGGAACTCCCTAAAACAACCGATATCAAGGAGACAGTACCAGATGCATAACCTAGATTTTTCCTGGAACATACACAGTTTACAAAAGTTACTCTGCTCTTTGACTCCATTGTGACCTTGCCAATAATTAAAACAAAGACAGGGAATGTGCATTGTCATGCTAATAGTCACAAGTATCAATCCCCGACTCTGCACAACTATTGTTGCCAAGCAAATTTACCACAGCCCAGCCACAGCCCAGCTTGCGGCACGTGATCTGGCAGTGCCAGGGTCAGAAAGGGGCAAGGTGGGGTGTTGTCAGGGAGGGATCTGGGTGCTCATCATGTGATGCTATGGCAAGAGGCAATGGGTTGGAGCAGAGTCAGGCCCAGCCCTTGGGGACAGGTGCTGCCACTGTGGGGTGAGTGTGGGGTGGGCTCACTTTCCAAGCCCCACAAGCTTCCCAAACCCAGGGGGCAGGACTTGACCTCCCCACCCACACCAAAGGAATTAAGTAGATTTTGCGGCCCTCTTTTACTTTAAAGTTGCCCATTCCTGGCATATATAATTGTATACTTTGATTGATTTTATAAAATATCTGTCCAAGCACTTAAGTACAAGCTATGATCTATCAGATGCTGGGTCTTGCTAATTCATGTCTAGACCACAATAGGAAGTGTAGCAAAATGCCTTCTTTAAGACTGGTGTGAATATCATTACACCAAATCAAAATGACTATTCACTGATGCTAAGATTCCAAGGGGATGAGTGTGGTATAAAAACATACAGAAATAAATTCCAAAGGCCTGAATGTGGTCTGTTTGTTTTTAACTCTGCCTGTCCACAGCGGTAAAATTTCAGTGTACACTGTGTGCATGCTAAGTCCAGATCTTAATATGACAACCAAGAAAGATGATTTTTCCTGTACGAGCATAGGAAGATACATATTTTTGTGTTCTGTTAGAGGGCAGGGGTGTAATGCTGAAGGACTGGTGAGGGGAAGAGGCGAAGGGGAGGTGGAAGAGGAAGAATAAGAGAAAATTTTGTTTTTTGAGTCAGTTAGGCTTGCTGAATGTCATATCACAGAAGCCTATAGAAAGACCCCTCAATCCCAATACCTGTGGAAACTGTGTCTGCAAAATAGGGCCTAATTGCTCTTTTATTGTAAAAATGTCCATGTCTTTTCTCCTGTAAAAATAACATGTTGAATTGCACAATAAAAGCTTCCACCACTACATTACACTTTCAGTCATAAATATAACTTTCACAGTGTTGGATTTTAATAGGCTGGGAGCTTTCTTTTATTAACGTTGACACCAGGGTAAACTAGAGGACTGTAATGGACAGAGGGTATAATTTATCTTGAATGTATTAAAACTCCTTTTATATTTTTTTTTTAGTTCCTGAGACTCAGCAAAGCCAGAAAAGGACATAAAAAGTGATTTTAACCTTTAACATAAATGTTATAACCTCAGGCTACCAATCAACCCATTCTGAGTTATACCAGCATAAAATATAACACAATAAGCTGCCAAGTGCATTAACTATGAATTTTAGACTAGAAATGGGAGTAGGAGTGAAATCTCAATGTGCTCTTTCACTAATTTCAATTAATAAAACCATGACATAATAAAACTAGATGACAATTTCAAAAGTACAATTTATCACTGGACATTCAGTGCTTATTTATGGGACTAATAGGAAACTCTACTTTTTAGTCCTATAAACAGTTGGTGAATCTTTCTTCATTTTCCTCCTATGAGTATGCTACACAAACAGAGTAGGTGATAAATTCAGTTCCAAGTTGATGATTTAATGTCCTTCTATATACCTGGGCCTTATTCTGCCTCTGTGTTACTAGCTTTGTTTAAAGAAAACAATTGTACAAGTTGCAACATCATATAAAACATATAACTGGAGTCTAGTCTTTACTACAGCTCTTACAGTTTTGCATGAAAAATGCATTGACTATAGTGTTACTAGAGTAAATGTCCTGTATGCTGAAAAATTCTGTCACTTTCTATTAGCTGTAAATTATCGACTAGTATAAACCCTAATTTCATTTGTCACATTCTGTTGCATTGCTGCTCTTCCTTGTTCCCATTCTGTCATTCTGGCAGGCCCACTCTGCCCCAGGTATCACGGCATCGCCATCTGCACCCGACATCTGTCTCTCTATTGATCACACGAGTTTAGCACTTGATCAAACAGAGCACGACAGAATACATCTCTTTTTGCAAGACCGCCAATGCCAACTGCCACATGAAATCTATTACAAAAGCATTCTTTTACCCAGTTTCTAAAATTGCAGTTGGGTCTCTCTGCTTTTACAGAATTCTAAGAGTTGTTTTTCTTTAACTTCCATTAGTTGTTGCAAAATGAAGAGGCTGGCGAAAATGGAAAATACAACAGTTTTATACCAGAGTTGAACCAAGAAACTGGTTTATTCAAACTAAGATTATTTATCAAATTAAATATTTGCTTTTTAAAAAGGTAAATAGTAACTATAAACTGCTGGCTTAGCAGCAGAGTGATAGTACACTTGACGATGCTAAGCAAGTGTCCCTGAGAAATTAAGTCTCAATGGGAGAGGTATCAATTACAGCAATATATCTTGATGAATGTTGAAAAGCACCAACAGCGTTAGAATCATAGAATATTACGGTTGGAAGGGACCTCATGAGGTCATCTAGTCCAACCCTCTGCTCAAAGCAGGACTAATCCACAGACAGATATTTGACCCAGATCCCTAAATGGCACCCTCAAGGATTTAACTCACAATGCTGGGTTTAGCAGGCCAATGTTTATCCCTCTCCCATATCCTTTGACATAGTCCCATATATAAGTAAGCTTCTAGTGGAGAGACTGAAAACATAGCTTCAGAGGCCTGATCAAACTCCCACTGAAGTCAATGGAAAAAGTCGCACTGACTGCAATGAGAGTTGGAGTGGTCCCTAGATAAACCATTAGATCATATTCTCATAAATTAGGTCTTAGATTAATCAAGGTCACTCACATCATTGACTTCAGTGGAGCTACTCCAATTTAGATAAGCAGACAAATTGGAGAGGGGGTGGGGGAACAAAAATCCTAGTAGTAGACGTCATCCATAAATTAACCTATGGCCAACTGTGACACCAAAATGAAATGCCCCTCAGAGTAGATTGTGCAGAACTTCATAAATGGCCTCTACCACTTTCTTTCTAGTATAATTGGAACAGCAATGAAATAGTTCACTATGTTGACATATACTATGTCATAATTGTCAAAATTAACTCTCCTCTAATTTACACCACCTGCTAATAGACACAATCTGCAATTCTAGCAGTTGAGATAAGCACTATATAAGTGGGATGCGGCAGGAGTTGCTATGGCGTGCAAGGGGGAAACCTCTAATGGTTGACTAACCAGCTTTAGGGAAGCTTTGCACCATTGCAGCAGTGCATAGTTACCTTAGAGCTGTTCTCAGTTAAAACCATTTTAAAAGAAAGGTTTTGGCGTCCAAGATAGCAGTTACCACCAAAAAGTATCAGGATGCCAAGACACCATAAACTAACCCCTCCGTCCTCTAGGTGTAACTATGGCAAATAAAACATCTTCTGTGCTTCATAGAGTTTTAGCTATGTGCTTCCCAATTACTTTAATGTGAGTTTTAAAACCTGTACTATAATATCTCCAAGTGTAACAATACTGCTAGCCACCAGCATACAGGGAGATAAGGCTAAACGAGAATATCAAGGATAGCAAAATTTACAACTGTACTAAATTTGCTTACGAAAAACACTATCAAAGAATAACAATCCACATTTTTTTTCATGCTAAAATCTTCTTGTCTGAGTACTGTTCAGTAACAGACTAGCCTGATTATGTATGTTTTATTTAAGGTATCTTTGGACATTACATTGGAAAAAGCAACTTCATTGTCACGAGTAATCAGGTTTCTTAAAAATTTTAACCAGAATCACGAATGTTAAAAGATTATTTTCCATTTTGACAGACAGTATTAGTTACAATGTTGGAATTAGACTGAGATCTAGTAATGTATTATTTATAAGTTTTTTTGTAGACAAATACATTAGAGTATATAGTTATAACAACAAATTAATATTTTAGAGCTAATTGAAATTATTCTTCCTATAAAGATTAAGCTTCTTCCCACCCCACACACTTCAGTCATTAAAATCACATTTTTAATGCCTTCTCTAAATGATGTCTCACATTAATGCAAAGCTATATTAAAGCACTCAAATGACCAGTTCTTTTGTAATGCATTCTATATGATCAGACATTGGGTCAAAGCTGGGCAGTGTGTCTGAAGTGGTATCAAGTGGAAGCTAATTAAAATATATTCTCTACAGAACTTTGCAGAAAAAAGAGACCAGTAATCATCAGAAGGTAGAGTCTGAAAATGGCATTTCTGAAAGGCTTGCAGTGTGATTTATTCAATAGCCATAAGGATACTTTTTTGGAATAAAGACTTATTATAAAGCATCCATACTTTAATTGAAAAGTACCTTACTTGATTCTTGACAATCTCAACAACAACTTTTTATTTGATTCATATAATTTATTCAGCATGTTTTAGATTTCTTTGCAGAAGCAACACTTAGGTACCTTTCCCAAAATCAACCTTAAAAACAAAATCAGCTTGCCATATGCAACAAATTCAGCCAACTGTTTGATTAGACTTCACTGTTTCATAACAACTTAAGGTTTCACATCAAGGCTATGCTTCATATTTGGATCTCCTATTTCTTGTATGTGTGCAATGAATATTCAGGCTCCAAAATGAATAAAATCTTTCACCTGCTCACTCAAATCCATGAAGCACATCTTGCTCAGCCTTTTAGGCTTGCAAGCCAGGTTCCACAGCACAGAAGGTGAACCTGATCAACCTACAGCAGTCTGTCTGCAGTAACTTACTCTCACAGCTTTGGGAACAGAAAAGAAAATGTGGCAGAGTGTGATTGCACCTCAGCTTCACATCTGTATTCCTAAGAACCCCCCAGTGGAGAGGCTTTCATGAGAATCGGAAGAAAGATGAAAGCATATTATGAAACTGCCTCTTCCCCTCTTCCACATTTCCCTCAACTCAGTTCCTCATGTTTCATCTCCTCTCCACTCACAGAACTTCACAGGAGCATGGGATTATTTAAGTTTGACCAAATGTTTCCTCTGCCATAACTGCATGAGTTTTTTACTGAAGTGAAATCACAGAAATATGACTTTTCTGATGAGACCATTGGTTCGTCATACAACCCTTGGTCACTGACAAGACCTCTATGTGTCTCTTTTTAATGAAAGCTGAGTTTCAGGGATATTGATGTTAAAGAAAAGGGTAGCGAAGACCAGAAAGTGGATTATCTATTCAATCTTTACAGTAGTCAATGGATTTTATTTATGAGATACATGCTAATACAAACATACACATCATATACTTTCCCTGACAACAATCAAAGTTGTGTTGACTTTCCCTAATTTATAATATCCTTTTCTTTCATATAAGTTTGAACCAGTTAAAATCACAGTTCAGGGAATGAAGTGAAAAAATGTTCATTTTGTAGACAAGCCTTGGCAGACAATAGCCTTTTCTTTAAGTCTTTCATTCTCTTCACTTACTCTTGGGATCATTTCACCATGAACTTTTTAACTCTGGGTTGAATTACAAACTGGGCCTGGACCTTTGTGTAGGAATCCTCACTTCCTGAAAGGTGTTTAAGTCTGAGTGTGAACATATCTGAAGTTATTTATTACAATCCTCTGAGTCCTTAAATCTAGTGTACCTGGAAATTTACTCCTAGAGACCATTCCTCAGACCTATACTAATAGTTGTTTGTGGACACACTTTGGATTAAGTTCTTTGTTGAATAGCTTTGAAAGGTGGGTTGTGCCCACCCAGGGACAAAGGTCAAGAAGCATATGCTGCCCTTCACCATTTGGCTGGTCCAAGCTCCTTTGACTTCCGTTATACAAGAAGTCAACCTAGATGATTGTCATGTTCCTTTCTGGCATTACAGTCTATGAATACAAACCCAAGCTTCAGCGATCCTATAAAGCACCTTTGTTAAAGCTGGAGTCCAACCAATGGCTGTGGCTATCATACTTTACATTTGGTAACCTGCAAGCTGCTTTCTTCTGTCATGAATCTCAGATGCAATTACTGTAGAGCAGTGGTTCCCAGTGGTGCCTCGGCCAACGCCGCTTCCAGCAGCTCCCATTGGCCTGGAGCAGCGAACCGTGACCACTGGGAGCTGCGATTGGCTGGACCTGCGGACGCGGCAAGTAACCAAACCAGCCTGGTCCACCAGGGACTTTCCCTGCACAAGCAGCAGAACAAGTTTTGGGAACCACTGCTGTAGAGGCAATCAAACTAAGGATCCAAATGGTCAGATCTAGCTGAGCAGTGCGAAGTAAAACTTTACACCACTTTTGCATTAGTGCTCTGACCATGTCAAATCCCATGAAAAGCTCCCTACACTAATATGCCACAGATGTGCAACAGACCCCACACCCTACAACCAGAGGAAACCCCAGCTGGCTGGTAACACCATTCTCTTTTCACTACTAAGCAGCCCAAAGGGGGCAAAACACACAGCACCAGAAATCTGGCCCTAGGTCTCCTGATGGGTAAAAATAATAAAAAGCCTGAGATGTAAACTGTGTTAAGACCTCTGAGAAAACCTCATGAAAATACAGAGGAGAGTAAGAAGAGCATGAAAGGGCAGTTTCATAGATTCATAAATTTTAAGGTCAGAAGGGACCATTATGATGAAATAGTCTGACCTGCATGACACAAGTAACAGAATTCCACTCAGTGATTATAGCATCTATCCAAATTTTCGTGGTTCAGTTAGAACATACAGTCTTACTTTAAAAATCCAAACAATGGAGAATTTACCACCTCTCTTGGTAATCTATTCCAAAGACTACTTAGCTTCGATATTAAAAAAATTGCATTTTATTTCCAGTTTGAACTTTGGTGACTTCAACATCCAGTCTTGTATTTTGTTATGCCATTGCCTGATAGAGTAAAGAACCAGTTTGCAAAGAAGTAGAGAAGAGTGCAAGAGTGGCAGCATGAGAATAGAGAAGTCTGATTGTAAGGTAATTTATTAAATAACAGAAGAGTAGAGATTACCAAAATTCAAATAAGGGCTGGATTTTAGGTGTCCTCCTGCAAGAGGTAATTAATGAAATTATTATTCTCAGAGACAACCTCATGACTAAAGTGATCACACTTATTATTCAGGAAGATCCTATTTTACATTGAAAGAGCATCTGTAATCTCCATGAGAAGACCACAAGCTAATGGAAGCACTGGAGACACAATTAGTTTATCTCTATCCAGTTCTGTGACAGGGTGCAAACTCACATGCAGCCAAGACTGCAAACATTTTTATACATTTGTCACATACCTGTACACGGTTGCTGGGAGCTAAGTATGTTGCTAGCTCTCACCTCCACTCCATAACTGTGGACTGCCTCACTGGACATACTCATCTGTGGTGGCAATTATATCTTTTATTTGGTCAAATGCCACACAACAGATTACCATGAGATCCAAAATGAAAATAACTTGATGTGATCTCAGATTACACAGGTACAACGCTTTAAGATTTCAAATGTTACTTTGACTTCTGGTAAATTATTTTTGGAACTAAAAGCTTATTTCACAAAAATATATAATATTAGAAGGAATAATGAATATTATAAAAATCTTGCCTATATTACTTTAATGCCCACACCTTTGATAGAATATTGTTATTAAACCTTCCAACAAACCACAATAACAAGATATTAAAGGAAAGGAGAACCTGTCATTGACAGCATACAATTTAAAACTGAAAAAATGTTGGGATTTGAGCTAATCTTTAGATCCTGTTGAAGTACAGATTAACCCCTATGGCTCAACTCAGGAGATGGTTCTGTAAAATGCACACAGCTATTATACCAGCTTTTATAAGTGCAGACGAAGCTCATGGTGGTCAGACCAGAAGCAACACACTTCAAAAACATGTATTTTTTTCTTGAGGAAGCAGGGCTTTTGACAAAAGCAGCAGATAAAATATCAGTCTAGTGTACAGCTTTAAAGATTAACAAATCTTTTATTTCTTTTACACGTAGTTTTAGATCATGACATACGAGACAAGTCTCTTATTCTCTGAATGCATCTTTCAATACTAAACAGCGGGGGTAAATGTCTCTTTTGACTGTAATTATAAATAGTCTGTAAAATTAGCAAATGAAATCTCTGGGTAACATCCAGCAGGAATGTAAACCTTCTAGGATCACTACTGCTTCAGGTGATTTTATTAGATGACTATAGTATTAGCAGAAACATCATTATCAAATTCTACAGGGAACCTATTCCACCAAAGCACAAGGTTTCTGAATTCTAACAGTATCCATGGTCTCATTAAACAGCAAAATAACTACCACATATTTCTTTTTCAAAATCCCCATCCTTTCATATCTAACCAAAATGAAAGCACTTAATTCCCAACCTCTAGGCTACACAGTGGAATAAACAAATCGTTAGCCAATTACCATTATTTCATCAATATGAGATGTGTTAATATTTCAGAAACATTGTTTTTATTGGGATTTGATAAATAGTTAATAGAATTAGATTACTTACAATATGGAGATGCCACGAATATATCAGTGTGCAGCATAATTATTGATAACAGGCACCTCCTCCATTGCTATATTACCAACAGATGTCCCATGGGTTGCCTTCTCACTCATCAATTGCTGCCTTGTATGCCATGCAGCTCACTGCAAAGTTGGCTATGCTCCGTGCTAGTGGCACCTGACTGATTGCAGAATCCTAGTTTGGATTTACACTTTTACTAGTTGTAATTTTACCCACCTGCTCCAGATTTAAACTTTCTTTACAGCAGAATCAAGGCCAGTCTATCTACTAATGTATGCAGTAATCACTGTCTTCTAAAAACAAGAGGATAGAATAGGGTTCATAGCAGTAAGATGCATGCCAGAGAGTAGAAAGTGCTCTCCATTCTCCATTATGGGGAAATGTGGAAGGGTGGGATGAAGAATAGAAAGTGCTATTCAGACAATCTGCTTTGTAATTTCTATAAAATAAAAAAATGCTCCTTGGGCTAATTATTTACATTTGGCTGCAGTTTAAATCAATATAATTTTAGAAACTCAGGACCCATTCACTGAAAAAATATTTGCATTTTTCACATGACATGATTTTTGTTACAGGTTCTTTATGCACAACTTGAGGTTGATGTTGTATTCATGTTTAGCATTTGGCCTTCAAATTCCCAGAGAGATTAACACAGAATTGTCAATAAAAAACAAAAAAGAGGGAAAAAGTTAATGGAGAAAAAATATCCACAAATTGACATTAAAACTCAGAAATAAAGAAAATTTCTTAAAACCAAATATTTAAGTTAATAATTTTTGGTAAATAATGTGATGAAGTGTTGGTAAATGCTTGCGAGAGGTAGTTTCTAGAGTACATTTACGCCCTAGTTTCAGGTGTCAGATTTTCTTGGCATACATCCATTACCAGAAATTTAATCCCATGACCTCTGGTCCCATGGATTTAAGTATCCGTGTTTTCTTGAATGGCATACAGTTATGTAAGACTAAAGTAACTTGTTAGAGTGGAAATTAAAACCTATTCCAGGCAGCCTTGCACACTGCCCTTTGTTTGCTTTGCTAATGAATACCTATTAGAGTAGAACATGCCCTTTTTGGTTGACCTTGCCCTTTTAGGTTGCACAGTCCTCAGGTGTGTAAAAGATAGCCACTAGCATACACAGGATTAAGAGCGCTTACTAAAGCCCCAGCTTGCTTGCTTGACTCACATAGAAAAGCATTCTGCATTTTTTCTGATTAAAGCATCAGGAAATTACACTTCAATGATGTGTAAAATTTGTATAAAGTCTATCCTGAGACAATAATATCATTATAATATTCAGACGCTAAAAGATTGACCTAAACTCCCTCTTCTCTATTTCTCCTCTCACTTTCTCTGTCTCTCTATGTGCATCTATTATATATATAAAATGCATGTGAATACACACAGAGTTCATACATATACACATATTTTATATATACAGTTAATCAGTGATATTAAATGAGGTTAAGAAATCAAGATATAAACTAAAATGTTTGGCACTTTGATCATCCCAGAATTAAAAATGCTACCTTTAAAATCTTGTTACTAATGTTAACACAGTATCATTAAGTTAAGAAGCAAAGTTACTACAGACAAACTTTAAAAGTGTTTAAAATGCTATGTGTTTACAGGGAAACACAAAAAGGCAGCCTGTCTTTAGAATATGAATGTAGTCTCCATGCACAACCAACTGTTTCTTGTTTATGACAAAGAAGTAAATAATCCATTGATTTGGCAGCAGGGCACCTGCTTTACCAACCGGCTATGTATCAGTGGTCCCTGAACCCTCATTATTTTTCCTCAATTAAAGTTCATAGGCTCCTAAAGTCTGTGCCGAGCAGATGTACAACTGTTCTTGACTGCTGAACGCAGAAGAATCACAAATTTAGAAAACTACTGCCATTTCAGAAACCCTAGAACTGCATCATTTGTTGCGGGTAAGAAACATTACAAACAATATGTCTCTTTTATAGGCTGCTAAGCCAGCACACTATAGAAAAGAATATTAAAGTTCAAAAACTGTCACATAAGCAGTGCATTATGAATACAGTAATGTGTTTTTTTATTATTCAAATAATGGTTACTGAAATGAAAAAATAAAATCCTCTGTGGGATATGATGTAAAAAATGTGACTTATATTTACCCAGAATTAGACAAAATTTGAAGTATGAACAAAATCAAACTGGAATCAATGATCTGCAGAGAAATACAAAATATAATAACTGATAAATCACAGAAATCAGAATTAACCTGATGTTTGCTGTATTATCACTTGGATTCTTTGTAATTGCTTCTTTTGCAGAAATAGGGAATTCAGGAGAAATAATCACTAGGGCAATACTTCTTGCAATTATAATGCAGCAAGACTCCAGCTACAAAAATGAATCCAATGATCCACATTTCCCAGGGAACAGTGTACCTACACCTAGATATTGTAACAGAGAAAAACAGACTATATTACACTCACATTTGCTTCAGTACTTAGTCTGATATGCTAGACAGAGAGAAAGAAAACCATTTCTGCTTCATGTTCAGGGAGATGATCATTTCCAGTTTGTCCTAATATATGCTAGTTCAAGAACTAAATTGAAAACATATTTCAAGGGAAAAAGTTGAATTTTATATCCAGAATTTGTCAGTCTTTTTCTCCAGCACAATTCTGTTGTCACAGTATGTGCAGTATAGACTGTAGCAGATTGCAAGTCTTTAGGTCACAGCATTTGCTTAAAGCATCAATGGCTACACCTGTCACTTTAGTTTTTCTGGGAAGAACGTATTATTATTTAATGCTGCAACATGCATTAACCACAATCTGACTTCAAGGCTGGGCACTGCATTGGGAAAAACAGGTAGGTAAATTACTACGCTACTGTTATTGGTAGGTGATGTTATTTCCTCATTGTACCTGATGCAGATAGGTATTTGACATACATATAAGCACACTTAGAGTTGCCTGAATTATATTTTGATTCCCATCTGATACTGTAATCCAGTGGTTGTAAAACAAAAGACAAAATAGGAGGGCTTGGGGGAGAGGGAAAATTACTGGGGAGTTTACATTCCAGCCAGAATATTAGGAGAGATTATAGGTTGCACTGTTGTTATTAGCAGTGGGCATTTTTTCCTTTCCCACTGTTTATTTCTCCTGGTATATTTCACATATATTTTTTCAGAAAACAATCTAATTGAATGACTCTCTCCCCTCTAGCTCACTTAAAACTAGTCGTGCTGAATTGATGATTTGGTCACTACAGTGTTTGATGAGGATGTGAGTACCTTTGGACAAAAGCCAATGAGAGACAGAAATCAACTACCCAAACTGCTGCTATAACCTGGGGAATAATATTGCAATTAAAATAACTTTTAATTAAATTTATCCCCAGATGGACATTCCACTTTTAGATTTAAAGCTGCAGTTATTTGCTTGAGCTGTGCTTTACGTAACATATGGATAAGATTGAAAGGCAACTACAACGGGCAGGAAAATACCACACTACACCAGTACTAATTTTTTCCTGTAATACAGTACAAGATATACTTCCATTTACCAAATACATAGGATAGTCACAGAGAAATTCAGCTGCAGTACAAAAAAATATTTACCAGCAAAGACCTTCTGAAACATAGTAGTAAAATATAACTAAACCATGGCTACATGCAGACTTTATTTTTACATACCACATCTATTTGGAACTATGTCACATTAGTTGGGCTGGTACACAGATCCTCCTGCTCCAAAAGGACAGCCTCCTACTATCTGAGCTAAAAATAATCGCCATTAGCAGTTAGAAGTATAGGGTATATGAGATAACTAAGCAAACCTGATTCTGTCCAGCTGAGGGCAGTTTTAATGCATTATATTTCGTTCTATATTAGTAAAAGGCCAAATACCAATCTACTATACAAAAACAGAGAAAAAGGCTTTGTGTGAAGACAGCAAGTGCAGGATTCCTCTTCACAGTCTCCACCGCATGACCACAGAGAATGGAAGTGTATCAATTCTTCTGAATTTCAGACCTTGCAATATGCAGATGTGGAAGAAGAAATTGTTTGTCCACAGTGATGTACTCAGCTGTCCCTTCTAAAATGGGAAGCACTAACGTCTCCATGTTGGCATCTTTCTCCCTTTAGCTTTCTGGACTATCAAAATATGCACTGTTAGATGTAATTCCATGACAGAGGTGCTACCAAAAACTCAACATTCACTACCTCATCTTCCTGCGCATAGAACTGAAAATATTTGAACAGTATCTCTGGAGTGGCAAATATTGCATTTTCAATGACACCCACTGTATGAAAACCAAAGCTAGTAATGAAAATGCTGTAGTAACAACAAGTGTACTCTTCTGAAGTTTCATTGGGGATTTATGCAGTGTTGTTGTAGCTGTGTTGGTTCCAGGATATTAGAGAAACAAGGTGGGTGAGATAATATATTTTATTGGACCACCTTCTATTGGTGAGAGAGACAAGTTTTCGAGCTTACACAGAGCAGCAGTGGGCCTTGTGAGGGCAAGGAAATTTACTCTATTGCTCTGGCTATTTAACATGTTTCTCCTTTCTAATATCGTCTCTATTTTTTTGGCGTGACCTAAAAAGCTTTTACAGTACTGTACCTTTTTCAACGTCAAATGGCTTCAGCATTTTGCAGACTCATAACTTTACAATGATCTCAATTTTAGACTCAAATTTAGTTCCAACTGACACAAACTAATGATATGTCACTGTCATTATTAGTAATGTGAGTTATTTACAATGGAAATCTCAAGGTTTTAGTCTCATTATTGTTTCGTGTGGGTAAATCAATGGGAACTTATGAAACTAAACATACAGAAAATGTGAAGGGAATTAAGCCAAACTATTGTAAGCATCCTGTACTTCCGGTACTGTCATGTCTGATATTTTAGGTCTTGGTTTCATATTCTGCCCTACATTTGAGCAACAAAAATTTGGGTATGGTTCTGATGAGGCACTGATTATATTAGACATTGCTTTCTGATGTTATTAAATTTTAGACATGAAGCAATTTCCACTCCAATTCAGCAACTAAGTCTAGGTTCGTTGTTACGCGGTTATAAGGTGCAACTTTTTCATTTGAAAATGCCATGTGGTGAAGGGCTGCAGCAAAACTCCAAGTCCTTTTCTTCATTTGCAACTGCCAAGCCATCTTAAACACCTCAGTGAAATATATACTTAAATAATGTATTTGCCTTAAAATGGCAAAACATAATTCTTTTCTTATTGGAAAATGAAAGGATGTTCCAGTTCTTACAGGTCTTGGTTATAAATACAAGAGAGCGTGAGCCTATAAATGATTTGAGTTATGCTTCAATAGCGCTTAATAAATCAAGATTGCATATTAAAGAATGCATTGACATTCTAAACCTTAGCATAATATTTGATTAACAAAACCACTACTTTGATCTCAAAATTATTGAGCTGAGTCTGGTGCCTGTTCCATCATGAGTGGAGTTCTCAGATCTGAACTGTTCAACATCTTCTCATGAAATATATAGTACACTCAGTTGGGGAAAAGAGTAGCACAAAGTAACTAACAAAGGACATAGGCTAATTTCTTGTAAGAACACATTTATCTTTTGTTACGGAAATCTGTAGCTACATAACTTGTTGCAGATGTGCTTAGCATCTGCAGGTGAAACAGATTCAGTAAAACTGATGACATAATTTTTTGGGGAGAGGTATTCATTAATGATTTATATCTACAATATTAAAAAGAAAATCAGCCCTCTAAATAGATTATTCATATGAATTCACCTATATTTAGCTACTTAGGTAAATCAAATATTTCATAGTCACCTGTATACCATACGTTGATCTAGCCAAGCACTAGAATAGCATCTACATATTTTAGTGATCTATTTCAGTGACTGAAACTAAGATGAAAATGACAATGTGAGACACATGAAAACAGAAGTGATTTCTTTTAAGAGAAAGCTTAGGTAGCTTTTTCTGAACCAGTTTGTGACTGGGCAATGCTAATGTATGATGTGAGGTACAAGGATTTATTAGAAATCACTTTCTTTTCACTAACGTTACCACACTAATATATTTAACATAGACGTTTGCATGCTTTGCATTTTAAGTGCCTCTGAAATCCAAGCACCAAGCTTGCACATTTCAGCTGCACCATCAGATGTAATGAGTTATGGTACTATCGGCATGTTGATAAGCTATAGCCCAAAGAAGAACAAGAAGGAAGTATAAAAAATATGGCCAGAGGATGGGATAAAATTATCAGCGAGTGTGTTTTCCTGTTTGGTTTTAATCTACATTTAATTAAATTCTTATCTTCTGTGTACTTATGGTCGCATTTGAATGGCGAGACTGCATTCATTATGAATGGTAAAACTTAACTCAGAACATTTCATGTGGCTTCTTTAAAAAAAGGAAGAAGAAAAATGCTGTCTTTATTCTTTACACTTAAGTCTTATTAAATAGAGGTTAAGTTCCTTTGGGCTCAGCTACTGCTGTACACTTAACCTTTAAGTTAACTGATTTCAAAAGTTTTTTTATTTCGAAACATTAATATCATACATTTTGTCTCAGTGAAGTCAGCAATGGGGGAGCAGTGAAGCGCACCAAAGAAATGCTTTTTTCATTCTTAAAAACAGAAAATGATAACAGAAAGTTTGTATTAGTAATGTAAAATGTGTGCATTAGGTTGCATCCTTAATTAGTTAAAACCATTACCATTAGAACCATTAGACCTGTGGTTCCCAAACTTTTTTCTGCCGAGGACCCCTTTGGCATCTGACTAAATTTCCTAGATCCCTTTCATTTTTCATATCTAAGTTTCATGTTGTTATTATCTATTAGTTAGGCTATATTATTATTTAAAAACATTTTGTAATTAAAGTAAGACTCTTGTTCTTTTTTGTGCTTTCATTAGGTGTATCACTGTCCATATTTTAATCTGGACCCTGTGTTTCTTCCAAAGGAACAAAAGATGTTCAAAAAAATATTTAAAAAAAATGACTTTTGAAAAAAATGATCTTTGAAAGTTTAGTTTGTATTCTTTTTCATGTCTTCTGTACTACAGATTATGGGACTGATCATGCAATCCTCACTCAAGCAAAATTCCCATTTCCTTTAATGGGAGTTTTGCCTAAATAAGGAGGATCAATTGAGAACAAAATAGTGTCCTCTGCACACCGTGACCTCTCACTCACGGTGTGGGAGAGGTCATGCTGGCAGGGCCATTCCCATGCTAGTAGTACCGATATTTCCCATTCAGGACGACACCACAAATTTTGTTAAAGTGAAAATATGGGCGATGTGACAAAAATGAAAAAGTGATTATAAAGTGGACGCATTAAGAAGAAAAATATATTTACTTTGAAAAAGAATGTGAAATCAGCAAGGATCAAAGTGACAAAAGTGTATGTAGTGACAGGGAAACGTCATCAATAACTGTCACTGGGGAGAAACATAAAAATATGGACAGTGATACACCTAATGAAAGCACAAAAAAGAACAAGAGATTACAAAATGTTTTTAAATAATAATATAACCTAATTAATAGATAATAACAACATGAAACTTAGATGTGAAAAATGAAAGGGATCTAGGAAATTTAGTCAGATGCCAAAGGGGCCCTCGGCAGAAAAAAGTTTGGGAACCACAGGTCTAATTTCAAGGAGACAGAGCCATGGATATCTATATCAAGGTCGTTGTCCAAAAGAAAATGGGAAAAAACCTCTTGGTACAACCATGACATGAACACCAAGGAACAGAGAAGGATCTAACAGAACCCTCAGACTGAGAGCTGGAGTCACAAAGCACAGGCACATTTCCTCAGTCATATGTGCTGACAAAAACACCATTTCTGGTAGCTTCCCACAATTTACGGACCTTACCAGAGCCTCGACTAGGTTAAGCCTCTGCCAGCCAGCTCTCAGCCAAACGCCAACCTAAGCCTGAGTATGTCATTTCATTGCATCAGCCAAGTAATCTCTGAGAGGATACACTGAGCTGGATGTATTCAGCATACTAAAAAGATCGTAGTCCTTATCTCACTCTCTCTCCAAATGGCAAATATAATTTTGAACAAGAGGGGTGGCTAGATGGAATGTTGGCCCTTAGAGTCCCTGGAGCAGAAAATGACACCTAGCACAAAACTGACCAATTATTACTACCTTAGGTTTAGGAACTGTGCTACTATAGTCACTGTGTTATGTGTTCGGCCATCCTGGAAAAAGGACAGGAGGCAATGGATGTGGTTTTAATTAGGCTACAACTTTATTCTTAAATGTCTGGGAATCTCTTGCAGACAAAATTGCACAGTGCAGGTAATTCCATCATCATTTCCATATACTTGTGGGCTGTCATCAGCCTTCGCCTTTTACATTCAGGTCCCAGCTAGTCTTCTGCTGGGACCACTCTCACCTTGTATGAGGGTTAAGGTGGGGCTACAAAGAAGAGGGCATTGACTCCCCACTATACCAGTCATAATGAGTCCTGCTCAGCTTGAAAAATAGTCTAAATTTATATACAGCCAGTTAATCAATTGTAATGTCTACAGCTTTCCCAAAAATGTCTTAAGCATCACAACTGCTGACAGTGCTGTGATAGAAAGCATGCCAGCATGATGTTCCAGTAGGCTATTGCCATCTGCTCTGCTCTGGAAAAAATTGTCTTTTTCTGGTAACCATTAGAGGCTGCACCTAGTGCCCACTGGCAAGGACAGTGATTCTAACCAAGATATTGTGTGTTACAGCTATCCCCCTATTCCATTTTGTTTCTTACAGCTGTCCCCATACTCCATTTTGTTCTCCTCCTGTGGCTGCCCCTCCCTGGCTGTTAAGTTGTTTACTAGGGCACTGCCCTT
>NC_133770.1:267341685-267347332 GCF_003597395.2 Chelonoidis abingdonii | reverse complement strand
GGTTACCAACTGTATTGTACCCCACTGTGTTGTACCCCACTATTGAAACCCCCTATACTATTTACTAAAAGAAACCCCTCCCCAATTGCCTACCTTAACAAACCCCATACCCCTCACAATTGAATTTTCCCTGTTTTTTGCATTTTCTTAATAAAGTTTATTTTGCACCCCACCAGTGCAGTAGTTGTCTCCCAAGATCCCCTACCTGCTGGCAGGGTCAGATATCTGTCATTCAAGAAAGTCAGAAAAAGAAATCTAACAAAGAGACTCTGAATAGGAGAAAGAAGAGCTAAAGTTAGATGGGGCCAAAGGGCTCAGGCTATCAGACCAATGTTACTGTGCTGAGGATGCGGCGGCCACAGTATATGGACAGCATGTGCATGAGGTTTGCCACTCATGGGATAGGAAGAGTGTTCCATGAGGGCTCCATCTACTGTACCACACGGGGTACTGAAGCAGGGGAGGCAGAGTAGTTAGAGGATCAAGCATCGAGTGGTGTTCTAAGCAGAAAAGCTATTCCAGTTCTAAAGCTGCAGAGTGCTTTGGTGGGGATTCTGTTTTCCTTAGTCCAGCTGGCACAGAAATCCTAGTACAAAGTCCATTAATTCAGGCTTTGTGTATAGGCCCAAAAAGCTTAACGAAACTACTTCAATGGCTTCTTTGCTCTTTTTCCGACTGTACTTCTTTGGTCACTAGGATTAATACCATCCTCTTTGTCTTTGCCTTTCTGGTCTTAAGGAGCACGAGAAACAGCATTTCCTCAGCTGCAGGGAGCTATTTCTTGATTAATGACAACCCAGTATGATGGAATGTCATCTTCCATTGTATCTTGCACATCACACATTGACCAAATAACATTACAAGTGATAGAGTCCCTGCACTGGGATTCCTGTACCAACCACTGGGATAGTGACACAGACTGGGAATTAGAAAAGACAGCCTGAGACAGCACATAGGTGGATTGTTCGGTGGTACTTCGCTACCCTGGAAGGGGAAAACTACACAGTAATGTGGCTGAGTCACGAAAAGAGAGCACTCAAAGTCCTGGAGAGCAAGAGGGGCTGCACAGCGAGTGAGCAACGGAAGTGGGAGCTAGACCAGATGAGAACTGATCCTCAAACCCAGCCACAAGGAGCTGCCCTGGCATGAAGTGAACCCCGTTAACAGGAAAGAAGCAGGTGCCATTATAATAGCTATGGCAAAAGTTCTTTACATTTGATTTTTTAATAGTAGTTTGTTAAATTCATACATAGACATTGGACATAATCCTGCTTTACTGGTTTTAGTGACAATACGCCCATGGTAATAGGATGAAGGCTACTGTTGGTATGTGTCTATATTTTTCCATGGTGCATAAGCATTTATATGCAGAGTATTTAGCTCATTGGGATTTTTCCTTGCGTAAGGATTGCTGCTTCACAGTGTGTATGTGTGTGTATGTGTCCATGAGAAAAAAGAGAGAGGGATATTTATATTATTCTTACTGTTCATGAGCGTGGGCAAGGGCTGTAACTCATGAAAAGTGAAGCAGTGAGTTATGAGGCAACTGCCCTCACAAAAGAACAGTAAGAATAAATAAAGTTTACAAAAACAGACACACAGCACACTCTATAAGTCCATGCAAACTCTAAGAAGCCTGTAGTTTGTTTTATGAAAGGCCTTGCCTTCTATGGCAAAAATATCAATCTTTTGTTATTTTGCCCACATTATAATAAAATATACATAGTCTTTTTTCATGTATTTAATTCTTTTTTCCACAGTGCACTGTGTGCTTGGAAATTTTTTATTATTGCAAATAGCTTTCAGAATCTGCTCTCTAAACAGCAAGATTGGCTTTTGTACTGATAAGTTTCAAGCTTGATTATACTTTTATTTGGGAGATCTGGGATGTCATGTATTTTTTTAATAATCCCAAAATTATACATACAATAACATAACTTTTCCTCCTTTTCGGCTATTGTTTCCATATAATTTTTTAAAATATATTTTTAAAAAATATTATAGGCCAAAACCTGTGCTCACTTATACCCTGTGAAACCCCCTTTAAATCAGTATTTGATTTTTTTTTCTACTTTTGGCTGATCCCTTATAACTGCTGAAAAGATGTTGCTTGCTGATACCATCTTTTACCTGTGCTATCAACTCAGCATCATGTCTTGATTATGTATCATAGCAGGATAGACTAACCTGTGTACACATCAGCCATGCTTGTGAGTCTCTTCTTTTCATTATTAAATCCATCTTGTTCACGTCTTTTTGTTTTTAATTGTATTTGGAGAAATTACCTTTTTAATTAAAAACCATTAGCACAATTGAATGATTTATTAAAAATATAAAAGGATATTATAAATTGGTATCTTTTGGACAATTGTTAGTGTCCCTCTTTGTGTCCAGAATTTAAAGGGAAGCTGCCTTGGCTTCTGCTTATTTGACTGTAAGGACCTGATCCTGCATTCCTTCCTAGGTAAAAGTATTCCTGACTTCAAAGGGTTTTGTCTAAGTTAAGATTGAATGATTAGGCATTAGGAAATTCCAAAGTGAAATTCCCGGTTAGCCAAGAGACCCCAGCGAACATCAACATACAGAAATTCTATTGATGTAGGGCATATTTGTTGGTAAGTTATTTTAAGATTCATAGATTCATAGACTCTAGGACTGGAAGGGACCTCTAGAGATCATCAGGTCCAGTCCCCTGCCCTCATGGCAGGACCAAATACTGTCTAGACCATCCCTGAGGGCAGGCGACTGGACCCGATTGTTTTGGTTTGTCAAGTAAGGTTTTCACATACAGTGGGAGTCTCATGTGCCAGGGGAAAAAAAACATGTTCTATTTAGAAACTATTCCATATGTTCTATATGTCTAACAAAATCTGTAGTTTAGGAAAAGCTCCTGGATTCGTTGCCAACATTAAGCTCCCATATAGTAGCATCCACAAGTAATACTTTTGACCATTTCTGATTGACTTGGAAACTCCATCCCATTTTGATAGAGAATGACCTGTCCCTTGGTAATAGACTTGTGTTACCTCCTGTCTAGGCTACAGCAATGTAATATACCTGGGCATGAAGCCATCAACTCTTAGGAAGTTATATCTAGTACAGAACATGGCAGCACATCTCAGCAACAAGGGCTACTGTGAGCACATCAAACCTGTGTTCTGTTCTGCCTTTTCATAGACTATTGAGTCAAGTTCTGGGTCTCAGTCATTATCTTCAAGGTTCCCAAATGCCGGAGCCCACAGTATCTAAAACATCATCTAAAACTCAAGGATGAAAACCATAGTCAACAAATCCACTCTGCAGGCACAATGGAACTTACTGCTATAAAGGTAAAACACATCTGTGGAAAAGACAGATCTTTCTTGGTGGCTGCTCCAAGACTGTGGAATGAATTCCCACAGGAACTAAAGAGCATCCCAAACGTAACCACCTTCCACTTCAAGTGCAAGGCTTATTTCTTTGACCTGTCTTCTGTAACATAAACATACAGCAGTATATACATGTAAAAAAAACCCCAGACAACAAAACCTCAAATGAAAACCGTATCAAAATTAATCATTAGTCTGCATTTACAATTCTCTCCCTGAGGAGAGAATGAGAGAGCCAAAGCACGTGAGAGATGTTAATCACATTGCTTAACACACTACTGGAAGGTGCTCAGATTCTACAGAGATGAAGACTGTAGAAGAAACTGATTATAATAAAAGAGAATGATATAGTGTAACTTGCGTCCCTATTTCTAATACTGTCAGTAATATGAAAAAAAATATTTGTTCATCTCCTCCTCCTGCTTATTTGTCACTATTCATAATAGCATAATCATCATCACCCCAGCTATGATACCAAGGCTAATCCCTTTCTGTTACACCAAATCCAATGGCTTGGTGCAGGGATACTCAGAGCTAGGCAGAGCCTTCTCCTAGCCTGAGAAGTGCTAGCAGAACTCCTTCATGCCTGCTAATACAGCTCAGTGCTCATCTGGATATGTACAAAATGGCATTTATGGTTTGGTCAGTGGATCCATATATCTGCAGATCCACCATTGATCTCTCCATTGGCTTGCTCCCCTCCTCCACATCCCCAAAACATTAATTAGTGTGAAAAAGAGTGCCTCGATGTACCTGGAGTACAAATGCTTAGGTGTGGAGTCTTCATTCCCGGTCCCTTCTAGGCAATAGCTGATATATTTGCCTATAAGACTATATATGCCCATCTAGCAGGAATGTCAGAATTTGCCCCAAAGAGAGGATTATGACTTCAGGTGAAGAATAAGCAGAAACATCAAATTATCTCCAAAGGAGGTGGAGGGCTGCTGCTTAGATACAAACATTATAAAAACCAGAGTAAAGCAAACACAGAAAATGTACAGAATGATATAGCAAGATAATTCTCTGCATTTTCCAAGGCAGGCTCTGCAGGTCTTTAAGTTTTGAACAAAGTCATTTTGAAAAGGTGCATTATGATTTAGGTATATTTTTTGTCTGAGAGGATGGTAGTTTTGCAACAGTACAGCAGGAAATTAGCTGTTTTCATTTGCAATTTAAAATAAAAGGTCACGTCAGGTGTAGGATGCACTGATGTATTGTTCTGGATAAAGTCAGAAAATATGTTATTTACTGTATCCTTTATATTATGATGTCATCATAATGATAATGTATTAATATTATAAATATCCTTCAACCTCTGTGGCAGATGACTAGAGGATCACAAATGTAACAATAATTTTTTAAAAAAGGCTCCAGAGGCAATCCTATCAATGACAGGCTGGTAAACCTAACTGCACTACCAGGCAAATAAGTTGAAACTATAGTAAAAAACAGAATTATCAGATGTACATGATATGTTGGGGAAGAATCTTTTATAAATGGAAATCATGTCTCACCAATCTATTAGAATTCTTTGAGGGTGTCAACAAAGGTGATCCAGTTGATATAGTATACTAGAATTTTCAGAAAGCCTTTGATAAGTTTCTACACCAAAGGGAATTAATCAAAGTAAAGACTCATGGGCTAATAGGAAAGGTCCTTTTATGGATCAGTAACTGCTCAAAAGAGGTAGGAATAAATGGTTAGTTTTCACAAAGGAAAGTGTTCAATAGCGGGGTCCTCCAAGGATATATACTGGGACCAGTGCTGTTCAACATATTCATAAATGACCTGGAAAAGGGGGCAGACAGTGAGATGGCAAAGTTGGCAGATGATACTAAATTACTTAAGTTAGTTAAGTCCAAAGCTGACTGTGAAGAGTTACAAAGGGTTCTCACTAAATTAAGTGACTGGGCAACAAAATGGCAGATGAAATTCAGCATTGATAAATGGAAAAAAATTGAAAAAATAATCCCAACTACAGAGACAAAATGATGAGTCTAAATTATCTGTTACCACTCTAGAAAGAGATTTTGGACTCATTGTGGATAGTTCTTTGAAAGTGTCTGCTCAGTGTGCAGCAGCAGACAAAAACAAACAAACAAAGAAACCCAACAACAGCAACAACGTCAAAAAAAGCTAACAGAATATTCGGAGTCATTCAAAAAGGGCTAGATAATAAGACAGATGATATCATAATGCCACTAGATAAATCCATGATATGCCCTCAACTTGAATACTGCATGCAGTTTTGGTTGTTCCATCTCAAAAAAGATATATTA
>NC_133770.1:267134185-267336685 GCF_003597395.2 Chelonoidis abingdonii | reverse complement strand
GGATCTCTCTCCAGAAAAGAATTAAAAGCTCTGCCGTGTGAGTATCCTTCTGGTAACAGAACTGCATAACATTATAGTGACAGAAATAGGTCCATGTCTGTTTCCAATTCATGTAGGTTGATTATAAAATGGAACAAGTTTTCCCTTTATTTAGTGGATAAAATGTTTATTTGCTTGTATCCCAAAAATGTTTACGGTGGGAATCCAGTTCAGTTCAATGACTCCCCTAAATTACCTGTGTTCCTTTTAAAAATAATGCATATGTAAGAACTTAGCCAGACAATCTAATCCAAAAGCTAAGAATTTATAGTTGATATGAATTGTAGCCTCCCTTGTAAACCATCACAAACGTCCCCACCTTCTGCTGTACGTGCAAGGCACATTTTTGACCTTGCCTTCTTTAACATAAATATATAGCAACACAACACATATGGATTACTTTAAAGATTCCAAAACAAAACATTGCACTGTATACACTTCTTCCATGGGGAGAGGAGGAGAAACCAAACATGTGATAGATGTTAATCACATTGCTTAGTGCACTACTGAAAGGACTTCAGGTTCTAAGGTGAGGAGTGCAGTATAAGAACCTTCAGAGAATAGAAATGATTGTTTATTGTGATTTAAAATAAAGATCTTGTGTCACTGAAAATAGTCTTATAGTATATAGGCACATTTCCAGTGACCTCTACCACATGTGCAAATATACTATGTCTGCATGAGAATATTGTTCATAGGCTCAAGGGAAAGAACAAGGTTCCCCAGAATTAAACATTATGTTGCCACACAAATAATGTCTTAGTGGACTACCATATTGCCCTGTAATGACCTAATGATTTACAGCAGATTAAATATAAGAACAAAATAAATAAAAAGGAGGAAAACACAAATCCTTTCCATGAGTTTGCAGTCTAAAGGCATTACCAGTTATGGCTAACAATCAAAGCTTTTTCACTGGAAGGCTTTATGGAACAGGTTGGTTTGCTGAACTGATTTGAAGAATGAGAGCGAGCAGTTTGGGGAGGCTGTTACAAGCATTAAGGATAGCATGGAAGAAAGTACAAAGCAGGGAGTCAGAAAAATAAAAGTAGTAGTGAGGTAAAAAGCTTGGGTGGGTTGGAGGGAGCAAAAGGAGGTGCAGGGTGAGATGAAGAGAAGCAGTTTATACAGCATACGGAAAATAATGGAAAGTCATACTGAAGATTCATGACAGCGGATATATGCCTAGAGTATTGGGGAAGATACTCAGCTTCCATAGAAGAATTGGATAGATTAAAAGGGAGAGAGAGCTGGCAGCCAAAGAGAAAAAGGACAAGGTGGAAAATTAGTGCAGGGCACAGAAAAGTGCTTTGGCAGCAGAGAAACAAAAGAATTTTGGCAAAGTGTTTGCGGAAGAAGCAGCATGATTTAATTAGGATGCTGGCTCCCAGGAGTAGGAAGCGATCTAAGGCATGGTCTGAGCACTGGGCAGGTGAAAAAGTGCTAGGCAGCCCAATGAGGAATTCAGAGGTGGTGATCTAGAACTAAGGGAAGGAAAAAGGTGAACAATCACACTAGGACCTTTCTGATTATGCAAACAGTCTTCTGACCCTTTAAAGGGGGAGCAGAGTTGCCATTCCCTTCTGTCCAGCAACATGATACTAACTTGCCTTTCCCCTTCTGTGTATTGACTCTGTTTTTTGGTTACTTTCTTATGTTACCTTTAGAGACATGACACCCATCCAAATGATTGGTGACTGATGTTTGACAGGTCAACCAATTAGGTATCAATCTAATGATCTAAAAAAGCTAAAAAGATAAAAACCATTGATCCACTGTGTTAGAACTCTTACGTGTGAGCTTAACAGAATTCAAAACAGGAGCCAACCATTATATGGCTAATATAATGGCTATTTATATGGTTGGGAATTATTCAACAAATCTTGTTTCCATAAAAAAAATTTCTGATATGCTGAAATTGAAACTGTTCACAAAACAGGGTGGGTTTCAACTAATTTCACAATTAAAAATAATGTCAAGAAAAAAGTTTTGAAATTGCTGAACTGAAAAATTCTGGTTTTCTGGTCCAAATTGACTTTTTATTTCAAAATGTAAAGTAATTAGAAAAAACATGGAAAAAAAAGAAAAAATCTAAATGAAACATTTTCATTGACTCAAATACAAAATAAATCAGTTTTTGAGTTCATGAGTATTTCTGAGATTTCCACTTTTCATTCCTATTCAAGATGGGAAAAAGTTTTCAAGTCTCCAAAATATTCATGGAATTGGAAAATAATTTCCCACCCTAATGATCAATACAGTCATTTTTACATGTTTATAAAAATGTAAAAGGGGCACAAACCAATGACTGTTTGAGGTTAGGAAGAAACTTCTCTTATGAGCAGATTATTCCATAATTCTCCATGATGGGGTTTCTTGCACATTCCTCTGAAACATGTGGTCCTATTGCAGATAGACTGCCTATCTGATCTGATATGTCACTTCTTGTGACAAGAAGCCTCTGAGTTTGCAAAAGGTCTATTTATTTCACCCAAAATTTCAATCTGGCTTTAAGTGAAGATGCTCTATGAGAAAATAAATGGGCAAAAAGAAGTATTAAGATAGATACACATACACAAAATTCCTGCTTGAATTATTATGCTAATCCACCCTACCAGCAGAATATGACAATGTTTGATTTTTACCTTTTTGAATGAAGTTTGTTTTGACTTTATGGATAATACTTGATAATATGGACTTGACGGATAAAATCACTGTCGATGCCATTAGGATTGTTACAGTAAATAATAGTTTATTAGTATTATATTTGTTACCTGCTCTTATGGGCTCAAGAAGATTTATTTTACCTTGGCTCATTTTTGCTGACTTCGGTGAGCTGTGATTTTTTAAAATCAAAGTAAATACTCAGCTTGAGGTATTGCTCCTTCGTTGTGTTTTGGAAGCACAAAGACGGCACCCAAAACAAACAGAACATTAAGTGGCTAAACAGAAGTGAAAATTATGATTTATTTTAAATGTCCTCTCAGTGGATGCTTATAAACCAATACAGTTCCCACACTGGGAGTATTTAATTCCCTCTAAAATAGACACTATAAGCCTTATTCTAACTTATATTATGGCCCCTTAACATCGTTCTGACAGTGGAATAGGGTGTTCAAGTAAGAGAAAATAACAGCTCCTTTACCCTTGCTAGAATGGTGAAAAGGGGCTTAGTGTAAATGAGAATAAGGCTCATAATGCACAACAACAATCCACAAAGGAAAACCTCAACTGGGTTTGACAAGGTCTGATTGCTGATTGGTTGAACACCCTTGAGTTAGTAGAGAAATAATGAATAAATCCTAACCACTGAACCTCAGCACCCCTAAAGAAATAATCACCAAAACCATGATGTTTAATGAGGATTGTTTGGCTGTTTTTTAGCTGAGTGCTATTTAGCTGCCTGTGCCTGATTCTTTAAGCAGCTGCTTCTGCTGTTGGAGTTTGCTCAAGGCTCACTATCATTGCCTCTCATAAGTTTGTTTAAATGTTTTCTTTCATGTCTGTATTTTGGCTGGGGCTATCTTTTCAGACTGAATAGCCCTGCTGTTGCTGAAACTGGGTACACAACAAGCAACATCACTCATGTTCAAGAACACAACCTGTTCACTCCCAATGTTTTCCTGAAATGGCAGCAGCAGCGTTTCCTGCCCTAGAATTGTGAGACTCCAGGAGCAAGAAATATAAGAATGCCTTCTTCCACTGCAGTGTGACTGATTCTATCCATTTTATTGCAAGTCTTGTAATACATGGTATTCTTCTTAAAGCCCTCGTTGCAGAGAAGCTTGAAAACATGACTAGAGTGTCCTAAAGTGCCCCAAAAAGATAAAGAGAAGGCAAATACCTCACCAATTTATTATTTTAAAAATCTCATTACTTTTAATACAATGATTTGTGGGGGCCTGATTTATAATTCTTGAACAATACTGCATTGTCTTAGCTTTGATTCAGCCTGAGCTTTGATCTGGGCTTGAAGGGATGTTCTTAAATTCATCCAAACCGTTTTAGCCTACTCAGGTTTGCTAGTGACCCTTTGGGGAACCCCAGAGGGTCTCTCGAAGAAATATTTCCCAACTACAGTAGTACAATTAGTGTAAATCATGGGCATTGTCAATTTCCTCCCTAAACCTGCTATTCAAAAATTGATAGGTTCTAACAGTGAAACTCAAATATGATTTATTTTGACTGTGGGAAATATAATTTTGAATAAATGGTTAATATTTTCCAGTGCCTGTGTCCACTTTCTAGTTGGAGACAGGGACTGGAGTTGTTCTGCTACTGGCACAGGACCTGATCTTAAATCATCTGGAGTCAATGCCCCTATATGTTTTGGTCAGGCTCACAGGTGACAGAGCATAGAAGCCAGCATTTCAACAGCAGCCTTTTTTATTTCCTTTCCATGTGCTTCTCTTCATATCTGTTGACTTAGCAGGGAAGGAATACTGACAGTGTCATAGCCATAATATTGCTAAATAAAATATTTTTATTAATAGTCTATTAACACTTTCAAGTCTATGAACTCAATGATAAACTTTTTTTTAATTAACTACTTGTCATTGAAACTGAGGTGCCAGTTCCAGGTAATATGTTTCTGATTAGTCAAATTAATTCCTTGGCTTGAAGGAAAGAAAGAACAAAACAACTATCCCGGCCTCCCCCATATCTAGGTCCTCTAAAACACCCTATAAAATTATAATCAGATCTGTCTGTACAGTTACAATTAATATTTCTTGGTCATTTTGTCAGTTCTATAGTAAAACATATTTTAAGGAATTTGACTTAAAAAACTGCTCTGGGCTGCAACTTTCTGTTTGGCAATATGTGAATACATCGCTACCTCGATATAACGTCGCCCAATATAACACAAATTTGGATAGAACACGGTAAAGCTGTGCTCCAGGAGGGCGGGGCTGCACACTCCCATGGATCAAACCAAGTTCAATATAACACAGTTTCACCTATAACGCAGTAAGATTTTTTGGCTCCCAAGGACAGGGTTATGTCAAGGTAGAGGTGTATGTGTAATCTTCTCCATCTGAATTGTAGATCTATCTGCTATGTTCACTATGATGTGTGAACTTTTTTCCAAGAAGCTCTTGTTCATTTTTCTTGCAATTACATGTGCTAAAACCTGCACTTCCATTTGTGGGTTAATTAAATTTAAACCATATACATTTAATAAATAAAGAAATCAGAGAAATCAATATTCATTTACTTGACAGAGAATATACATAGTAAACAGCAAATAGTTGTCTGCATATGGACCCAACCATATGACTAGATTAATCCTAATTAATTTTACCTCATTAATAATTGTTCAAATGTATTGTTTCTATAATGAAGAGTCTTTTTGTTATAAGCTATGAGATTGTCTGAATTTTACAGTCATTATGTAGACAAAACTACTGAAGTCTAAAGGAGTTTTCCTGAGTAACAATTGAAATTCTATTTCTGAAAGTTTCTGGGTACCTCCTGGGTACCTGATCAGGAGTAGAGAATACTCAGCGTCTTGCTGGATCAAGTCCTGAGTCAGGACAGCAGGATTCGACCTTATGTTAATAAACAGGAGATTATAACCCAAATGCTTGGACAACCTTAACTACAGCTTTATAATAAAACGAGTTAGTCCAAATTAATTCAACTGGTTATCATCTCCAACACATTAAAAATGCTAACCTTTCTATCTTCCTTTCTGTGGCTACTTCAAAACTTCAAAAACAGACTTCAAAGAGAAACTGCAGAACTAAAATTCATTTGCAAATTTAACTCTATTAATTTGAGATTGAATAGGAACTGGGAGTGGCTGCCTTACTACAAAAACAACTTTCCCTCTCCTGGTAGTGACACCTCCTCATCAGTTATTGGGAGTGGACTACATCCACCCTGATTGAACTAGCCCTGTCAACACTGGTTGTCCACTTGTAAGGTAACTCCCTTCTTTTCATGTGTCAGTATAATAATGCCTGCATCTGTAATTTTCAATCTATGCATCTGAAGAAGTGGGTTTTTTACCCATGAAAGCTTACGCCCAAATAAATATGTTAGTCTTTAAGATGCCACCGGACTCCTTGTTGTTTTAATAGGCATATAGTCTTCAGTTCAGAAGCCACACTCTGGAAAAGATGTGGACAAATTGGAGAAAGTCCAGAGGAGAGCAACTATAATGATTAAAGGTCTAGAAAACATGATGTATGATGAAATATTGAAAAAATTTGGTTTCTTTAGACTAGAGAAGACTAAGGAAGGACATGATAACAGTCTTCCAAATATGTAAAAGGTTGTTATAAAGAGGAGCATGATAAATTGTTCTCCTTAAGCACTGAGGACAGGAGAAGAAGTAAGGGGCTTAAGTTGCTGCAAGGGAGATTTAGATTACACATTAGGAAAAACTTCCTAACTGTAAGGGTAGTTAAACATTGATTACCTAGGGAGACTATGGAATCTCCATCAATTAAGCTTTTAATGAACATGTTAAACAAAGACCTTTCAAGGATGGTGGATCAGTGGTGCTCAAACCATGGCCTGCAGGTTGCTTTCGGCCCAAAACCGCACAGGGCCGAGGCCCATATGACATCCGCAGGGCCATACAGGTAGTATATATATTGTGTGGATGTGGCTCACATAACACATAGACAGCTGCATCTGCGGCCCACAATGGTAAATAAGTTGAGAACCACTGGTCTAGATAATACTTACTCCTGTCTCAGGGCTGGAGACTTGTCTAGATGACTTAGAGAGGTCTCTTCTAGTCCTACATTTCTATTATTCTAAGATTTCGGACTCTCCTGTAAACACACTAGGACTACCTTTCAGAGGCACTGTGCTTTTCATGAAGTTGAACTGCAGACCACTTCCCATGATGTGAAAGAAAATCTTATTAAAGTGTTACAGATTTTCTTCACATGATTTAATAAATACAAGAGTATCATCTAAGTAAATGAGGCAAATCTGTCATTGGAATCCTCAGACTCTCCCATCATTAAAACAAGAACATCAGCTGACTTCTTTTATTTCTGAAAAGTGGAACTTGATCAGCTCAAGCAACACAACGATCTTCAATAATTATTTTGCCTCAAGAAGTTAAGAACCTACCTGTTAAACCCTAGGTAAATGCCAGTAGCTGTCCAATAGTCATCATGAAGTTTAATTAATTCTGCTTCCCTCCAGGCATCCATATTCATAACAGTAAAACTGTGGTAATTAATATCAGTCTAAAACTAAGTCTGTAGTCAATTTAGAGGACCTGGAGTTCATGTATTTTTCTTATGTGTTTTTAAATGCAATCCAGTTAGTACACAGAGACTGGGATGTGATTCAGGACCATCCCTGCCAATTTCCTTTACAGAGTTTAAAGGACCTGATTCTTCACGGCAGCATTTGATTTTTAGCCGAGTGTAACTCCAGTGATTTCAATGGCACTATATCTGTAGAGCAAAATGGAAAGTAAGACACTTCACCACTCCAGATGTATGTTAGCTAGAATAGAATACCCATAGAATAAGTCACAACAAAAGTTAAGCAGGAAGTAATCTAATTTAAATGTATTTCTTAAGAGGTCAAAATATACATGCTGTCTATCATTGATCCATAGGGCACCAGCCTGGGATTTGGGAAAGCTAGATTCAATTCCCTGCTCTGCCACTGGCAAGTACATTTTCAATGGGCAACATTTTTGGAAGTGGTCACCAGTGTGGCAAACCTCTTTTATCAAGTGCCCAGCTGGAGACTTATGTCCAAACCCCGAACCTTCTGAGTCTCAGAGCTACGTCCTGAGTCTTAACCACAAGACCACCTTTCCACTAATCTTGGTGAAGTGGCAGCAGAAAGCCTATTTAAGTCCTAAATAGGCATGAATGGGACATAAGTTCTGAACAGAACCTTGTGTCAGTCCCTTTGCAGAAGGGAGAATTTCAGTCAACGTGCAGATTTCATAGAGGCACCAAACATGGTACTTTCAAGAAACATACCAGTGCCTTCTAGAAAAGTACACGGTGAAGGGTTGTTTTGTTTAAATTTCTCTTTCCCTGTAAAAGAAAAATAATCCAAAAAAAAAGCTCATATTGTCCCTCACATGGGTCAGGTATTTCTGAGTTTGCATTTGCTTAGCTTCCTTCACAGCATACTCTGGGATTGGGGCAGGGAAGACAATGCAGGGAAGTAGCAAGGTGATACTGATATTTGCTTGGAACTCACAGGATTTGTGGAATCTCCATACCACTGCTGGTCCTAGTTTGACAATTTTAACCTTTTATCCTGTTTGCAAATTATTTATATAGCTTATAGCACTTGCAAAATTATTCATTGTTCAAAATGATTTGTGATTCTCTTCAGCAATTAAATCTTGGTCTGCAGCATCACTGAAAATCCAGCCGTAGGTCTCTCAGAATGCTGAGGCTCATCGATTTACCACAAAATACTTTTGAAAATGTTGTCCAGATCCAGTAGGTTGCTTGCCCATCTCAAGGGTACAAATAAGCTAATATCAAAAGCACTATCAAAATTCAGGAGTTCCTGTATCTCAGTCCTCTGATCTAACCATTAGACCATGATGTTCGATGTTGCAATCATTTAAAGAAAATTAATTCAAAGCAATAGTTGTGATTAACTCAAAAACACTATTTAAAATCTAACAGAGTTTATCCATCCTAAAAACCAAGACATTTCCTACCACTGTATCTGCAATGTAGCTACATTACAGTATAGATTTATTCAAGACACAATAGTGTTTTGATCACCAATTTTGTTAGACTTTAGTTATGAAGGGTCAGACTATAGCTAGCCCTTGCACAGGTGCACAAGGGGTCAGAAAATGAAATAACCCACACCTCCTTTGTGCCCTCAGTGGCCAATTATAGTTCTTGCATTGTCCTTCTGCCTGTGGAAGTGGAAGGGATGGTATGACCTCTATTGTTTAATGCATCACCCAAAAACGAGGTGGGAAGGACACAGGGGTATGGCTTGCTGAGGACACACTGCACCCTCTTGAAGAGCACCACAGTGGGGGAGGTTTAGGTTGGATATTAGGAAAAACTGTTTCACTGGGAAGGTGGTGAAGCACTGGAATGGGTTACCTAGGGAGGTGGTGGAATCTCCTTTCCTAGATGTTTTTAAGGTCAGGCTTGACAAAGCCCTGACTGGGATGATTTAGTTGGGGATTGGTCCTGCTTTGAGCAACGGGTTGGACTAGATGACCTTCTGAGGTCCCTTCCAACCCTGATATGCTATGATTCCATGATTCTATAGTGGCTATGCAATCTGGGAGCCCCCAGAACTGCTGCTGGGCAGTACCTACCATTCCAATACAGGGCTGTCACTTAATGCCACAATGTAACCCAAAATATTATAGAATCCAAGAGGTTTTAATAATGTGACATTGTGGTAATAAGCTGTTAGTCATAAAACAATGACCAAGAGTGAGTTCAGCTTAATTCTATAAAATACACAGCACAAGTATAGAACCAGGAATCTGCAGTCTGCAGTCTTTAGCAGTATGTTTTCCTTTTATACTCAAAGGAAAATACAACTAGCTCATGGGAAAATGTTCTATTTTTCTTAAACGACAGTAACTTATTGTTGACATAAAGTACCCTGGTAGTAATAACTTTTAGCGTGTCATCACTAGGACTATAATACATTTTAAAACAACATTTGGAGGTCCCAGACGTATAAGCTGCTAGTATATATTTTGTACGAATAAATTATGCATATTTTTGTGAACTTTACTGCAATTTTCGCTGCAAGGAATTATCTTCTTGTTTTACAAAGATCACACACATTGAGCATAGTCTCCTGGGCCATCCAGAACTACAAGGTGAACACAGGAAAAGAAACACAAGAATACTCCCTGTTCATACAAGTTGTCATGCAAGGAACACTGATGGCAATCAGGGCCACCACTTGCAACTGTGACCCCTCACCTTTCTGGATTGCAAAAGGGAGTGGATAATACCTAGGACCTTTACTAGAAACCTAAATCCTGTATCAATTCAACCAGTTCTAAAGAAATCATCACCCAGTGCCAGTGGCCTTCACACAGTACCTTTTAGCTTCCTTTTTATGAACAAGCTAATAATAGGTGCCTAGTGAGATTTACAAAACTGCCTAAGCACGTTGAAGTCAATGGAAATAAGGTGCATAACCTGCTTAGATGGTTTTGTTAATCCCACTATTTGCCTTTTTGCAACTGTAGGCACCTAAATACCTGTGTTGATATGCCCCTTAGGATCCTAAGTCCCATTGAAAGGCATCGTCTTGAAAATGGGACTTAGGTGCTTTTTGAAAATTTTACCTAGGCTTTAATTACATGGCCACTTTAATTACATGGCCATAGGACCCCTGCTTCTTTCAGTGTGCAGGCTGAAATGTGTGACATGAATGAAAAATATATATATATTGAAGGAAACAGGTGACCTGTGGCTCAGGACCTCACTGTGAGTCAAATTCCATTTGGAAATAACACCGTATAAATCTTGAGTAAATCCACTGAGGTCAATGGACTTACACTGGGTTTGGGCCTTCAGTGCTCAGGATGGATGATGTGAACTGAGTGAAGCAGGGGTCTTGCTATGGTTGCCAACCTTCCAGGATTGGCCTGTAGTCTCCAGGAACTGAAGATTAATCTTTAATTAAAGATTATGTCATGTGATGAAATCTCCAGGAATATGTCCAACTAAAATTGGCAACTGTAGGGTCTGCGGGAACCCTGCCTCATTCGGCGAGCTCTTTTAAGTAGTGCATTGAACAAAATGTCATTCCAAATGTGCTTTGTATGCAAGCTGATGTGCTGGTGGCATCAAGCCAGTTCCAGATTATTGAATTTATTTTTAAAATGCTAGGAAATGCCATAAAAATATGCATTAAGAGAACACACAACCTTAACTCTGTCAGCTTGTACATATGCATAATGATAATATCTTTAATTACATGAATACATACTATTTCTCAAATAATACATCGTACTGGTTTTTTCTATGCCCCTGTAAGGTACAATTTGTAAGGTGGTCGTTGAATGAGACACTGAGTACCAAAGGAGTCATTCCCACATTTATTGCAAATATTTTATAGTGTGTACAGGGGCCCTGGTCTTGCATGGTACTGAGCATCCTCAACTTATACTGATTTCAGTGGGAGCTGAGAATGTTCAGCAGCTTGCCAAATCCAGCTCTAAATCATTATAATGGACTCTGGCTTACAGACTGCTAGAAGATGGTACACATGTCTTTCTAAGGCTGTAGAAGAAATTACAGGATATTATAATTCATTATTTGAGAAATTGAATGTTACCATGTAATTAAAGCATGTATCATAACACTTCCGCACAAGGACACAGAGTTACAATTGCAAATGCAGCTGTGGCTTTCGACTACTGGCTTTTGCTCAGCTGAGCAATATTAATGTTTTCTTAACATAGTTTTTAATGGAAACATTATAATGAAGGTCTGAAAGTTGTCACGGTCTTTGAAGCCAAGGAGATCAGCTTCAAATTTCCAAAGCTAAATCAAACTGATCTGTCTGCAGACCAAATTCTTACTCAAAAGCACTAGTGATCTCACCATTTGTCTAATACATATCACTCACAATGTCACCAGAAACAATCAAGCTCTGTTGTTCTTCCAGATGGTCTTTGAACCAGGCTTGTAAACATTTATTTGTGAATCGTAAAATCATAGCAAGTGTGTGCTACAATAGGCCTTCTCTACCTGATTAATTCTAGAAATTACCGAAATAAATACAGGCTAAGTCTTTGCTCATTGAATAAGGATAAAATAACTTCAAAATCCACTGCCACTGGTTGCCATGCAACCTGCTATAGTATTACGGAATAAATAAGCTGTGCTTGAATTTTCAGTGCCCTCTTGCTCAGCCTTCTTGATGTTGTGATACTCTAATGCTTCTCAGCTAACTTCCATTAAGTAGTTTTTTGTGGGGTAGTATTCCAAGGTTAAAATGATTAAATAACTTCTATGGTTGATCAAATATAAGCCCTTATTATACACAGTAGGCAAAACCATACATTTTAATTACTTTGTTATCAAAGATCTAGATATTTACATTTCATTTTTCAGTTATAATTCTGATTTTAGTTTGACCTTCACAAAAAACAGAAGTCCTAAGATTCTTGCTGTCTTAAATAATTTTTCCCATAAACAAAAAAGATATTAGCACATAGTATTGGCAGAAACACTGTAGCAAAATTTCCACCTACAGTATGGTTTATTAGAGGTATTTTCTTTATGCATATTTTGTTTTCTTTAAGCAAATTTTTTTTAACTGTTCAGTTTAATTTTTAATTTGTATCATTATTTGGAAGTTGATATTACATTTCCAAATTTGCAGCCATGCCCAGAATAATGGAGACTGATCAATATTTGACCATATTTACACTGCATTAACTCAAAGTTCATTGTTAGTGGTGTCACTACCATCATTCACTTTTGAGAACTATGTTACGTAAAGGAGGAAGAAAAACAACCACACTTGGTAAACTGAAATAAAAATTACATTTGAAGGCTCTTTATCAAACTTTGCCTTTCATTAGTAATGAATTTATTTTTGTATAAATAATGTATGCTGACATTTTATAGGGACAGCCAATTTAAAGATTCATGTTGTAACTTAAGTTTGTATTGTTCAATTGTGCTTTCTTAAAAGGAAGCCAGAATTCACAGAGACAAAATCTACTTAATAATATCTTGTCTTATACATCCATTTATTATCAAAAATGTAATACAATTTAAAATCTATCCATTAACCTCTAGCACTTGTGTAAAAACAGATTTATTAGAATAGGATAGAAATACCATTTTGTTAATTTACACTATAAATGTTTCAGAATACAACCTTACATTTATTAAGAGGAGAGAAAATGACAAATTTACTCTCACACTATTTATAAGAAAAGATTTTCAGTTGACAGTAACTTATGGGAAGACAAAAATTTCAAATTAGAGCCACATAGATTTAGTGTTGCTTGTGTTTGAAACTAATGATAAAAATGCAGAGATTTTTTAAGGAAATTGAAGAACAAATTAAAATAAGCTAGATATTTTAAGTCGCAGTTAATACTAACTATTTTGTTTTTTCACAGCTTTTCAGCTTTTTTCAAGGGTACACTGATATTCTTGAAATATATATCTATATATAGGCTATAAAAATATAATGGTTTACTTCTGATAACGTAGTAGTTTGTCACCAACAAAAATACTCCAGATAGAAAGCATGAAATTAACAACACGCAGTAGATTCAAATAACCTTGCAGCCGAAGCTTTGTAACCTAATTCCAGTAATGGCTCAAAGACACATGGCATAATAACATTTGCTCTTTTTCAGATTGTAATGATGTTCACATGCAAACGCACAGTCAGGCTCATCTTGTGAGTGCTTAACAAATCCCTTTTCAGGTTTTCTTTTTTTTTTTAATGCACTATGTGGCCCTTTTAGGCTTCTGTATTTTATAGTTCTGTCACCCCAAAGTAGCTTCTAATATCAGCACTGCATGCAATTTTTTTTAAATTAATTTAAAGACTAAATCTTAAATCATGACTGCACCTGCTTATTTAAGTTAGAGAGATAAAGGAGCTAATATATTTTGAAAGAAAATCATCAATGACTTGTTATTTGGGGGGTAATAATAGTAGAGTGACACACTCTTGTGTTTCAGAGACAGATGGGGGCACTATCCAGTATGCTTAATATCTTGCATAATACACAAAACGGAGGATAATCAGCGCTCACTTCACTGAAAAAAGCAGTAATATAAGTACTTGTAATGGAACAGAACATGATTTGAGCCATTAATAATTAGCAATGCTAAAAATGCAAAGACTTCATCGTTACTGTCAGGTGTTCTGATAATTCCATCAAATGCTGAGACCAGTACTTTAAATCATTTTGTAAATGGAGTGTATCAGTTTTTAGAAAGTATTTCAATTTCTTAACATGTACACTTTAGACCTGCTGGTGAAATTACATTATATAAAAGAAAAAGCAGTATTATACTGGATGGGATATAAAGCAGAAAAGAACTTAAAGAAAAAGTTTAAAGGATCTGTCATCAAAACTTTAAATAGGCCTTTCTCCAGCGGTAGCTAAATTATTGTACTTCTTGATACTGTTTACTCCTCATAGCAATTGAAAGTTAATTTAACAGCAGGCCTCAATCCTTTAATAAGCTGTCTTTAAAATACCTTACATGGATTACCTATCTGTAAATCTGCTTCCCATGCAGAATGTGACAGCATTATGGAAATTGTGAGTTCAGTAAAGATGGCACGTACCAAAGAGAACCACATCTGCACACTGTAAGATTATACCAAACACTGGAAGTAATCTTTAGTCATTTATAATACTGCAGAATGCATAATTAAGATTAAGGGCTCTAGTCTACCCTTACTTATGTTGTACATATCTCTCCTTTTTGTGTTTGTATGAGTGCGTAAATTAAACGAAAAAGTAGCACTGCAGAGCTTTCTTGTTCCAATTTTTCAAAGTTGGTATTCACTTTCCTACAATTTGGTACACATCTGAGGAAGTCTGGCAAAAGAAGGAGTGATAATGTAGGGAACAGAAGCCATATTAAAAAGACTATATTTACCAAAAGGAGAAAGTTGCATATATTTTCTTATTGGGAAAAAAGTTTTGCCTCACACAGGCACATAGTTGAAAGAGTTTCTATACTCCACTCTGCACTGAAGCATGGAAAGCAGGCCATGGGGACAAAAAAGGAGCACAAAGGCCCTGAAAACAGTCAGGGAAGGCTGTAAAAGCCACTCCTTGCTAACACTAAGTGGATTTGGTTCTGCAGGTTTTGGCAGAGATAGGGTAAGAGTCCAGTTACTCTACATAACGTGCTCTCCTCAGACATTGTCAGATTTCCAAGGAGATAGCTAATGCCGCTCAAACAAACATTTACTCTCCTCTATGATGTCTAATAGTGGGAACCAATAACAGCACAGCTACTGTAAAATCTGTGCTTCCATGAGGTGAGAGAGGCTAGATAGCAGTGGGGAGGGGCAAGCTTTCCTTACAGATCCTCAGGTAGCACATGCCAAGGACTGAAGCCTTACCCCTTTTCACAAGGGCTGTAAATCCCTTCCCGATAAGAGGACCATATGATGGAAACTCCACAAAGTGAAAGTAGTATTTACTGAGTCTTCTCCCCCTCACCTCCAGCCCTGTGCATGGGGTTATGATTTTACCCTAAATCACTGAAGTAGTAAGAAATGATTTAATTAAATGAATGGCATCATAACACAATTCACATTCCTTCTTTGGCTTTAACTACCCAGGCAAGTCATGAAAGCCAAACAGAGGCATTTTTTGGAATAATTTTTACTAATGACTAAGATTCACACACATGGTTAATGTCTGCTACTTTGGAAACAGTGACATTTCTAGGACTTGGCATTTGAAATGGCAGATGGCTTGGGAAAGAATTTACTTCTCGGGTTGGGACACTGCATCAATATCTCTCCTGCCTACTGCAAAACAAAAGTTTTTTCTTTAAAGTTTAAAGCTATAAAGATGCAATTTCAAGCATTTTAGAACTGAATTTTATCACCTTTTTTTTATTCCAAGAATTTCTTCCCTATATAAATGTTGGTCTTACTGATAGCAAAACACACTGCAAATACGTGCAGCACATTCAGGTCCAGGAGAGCCTCAACTAGTAAGTGATATCTCAGCTGTGTGGCAGCTTTCTCACATCAGGAGGACAATGCCCTTCTCCCCCATGAGATCGGAGTGTACACACACTTCTTTTTAGAAGCAGAGTAAGCTAATATAATCTAACACATATCGAGGCAAAATAATGCATGGTGTTAACTATATTCCCAATCTTGTTAAAAGCATACATTTGAACTTTTCATAACAATTCACAGCCAGGCTAACTTCAAGAATATGATACCATTAATAAATGTGAAGTCCTCTAATTAGACATATGTTTTTTAAATAAAGAAGATGAGATGGTGACTACTACACAGCATAAAGTGAAAATACATTACAGCGCAGAGACAGGCGTAGCTAGTTTGACAGATGGATAAGATATCTCAGGCAGAGACTTTACAATTCTATACAAACACTCATCTGCCTAAGCAAAATACTTCCCATTCTTATACATGTCACAGATTACTTCCTCACAACCTAAGCAGTGATCAAAATTCACTAAAGTTCAGAAGTCTTCTTTATGCATTAGGTTCTAGCATAGTCTCAAAAGAAAACTCTAGGAAGCAACCCTGCATTACTTTAATATGTCTCCAGCCTCCAGGATTCTATTATTTATTTTGTCAAATATCCTCTTATGTTCTCTTAGAATGGTGGGGAACCTTCTTGCATTACAGACCTTAGCAGTACTACAGGTTCAAAGTGTAACTTGTCTGGTTCAATTTAGGGGTGTAATTATCATAGGATGCAGATGATGATTGATAATGACTAGTACTATAGGTATCTGTAAGGCACCAATCATTGCAGTATCTGACTACACTTTAGATTAAAAGGAGAAATATTTCCCAGGCATAGATAGCAAGTGTCCAATAATCTTTGCAGAATCTTAGCTTTAAAGAACCAAGTCAAGGAAAATTTTGCCAGTCATGGCAAAAACCTCCACAAAGGTGCACCTTACAGTGTTTTTGATTGTGGGCAGGCTCAGACTCAGATCACTGAAAGATTTAACATTCTTAACAAAGAGGTCCAACCACTCTTTGTTGCCTTGAGGAGATTGTTGCCAACGCGACTATTGGCTTTTTCTATTGTTCCTTGAAATCTTATTGGCTGACAACCAAAGAAATGAAAATTGTTAGATGCCGCTGGGATTGGCCTGTCATCTCTGGTCAATGATCTTTCCCAGAAAAATAAGGTTACAGCACAGGCAATAGTTAGTAAGGACATTATTTTCAAACGATGGCTTTTTGACCAAGGTTTAGGCAACTGGTAGTTTGATAGTTTCTGGCAGCTTGCCCTCCCTTAGAAGGACATTAACAATCTCCACCACTAATAATGGCTCCAGCCATCTCCCAAGGCTTTCACTAATGACAAGAGGCAAAGATCCATTTAACAGATGGTTGTGGTGAATCTTTCCCAGTGCTCCAAGAACAGGAGTGCCAACCCCAGCCCACAGCCAAGAGTCTAATATACTTATTAGGTCCCCATGATAGATTCCGGATCTGTAGAATTCAAGGTTTCTAGTGCTTGTGGTTGTGAAGATAGCCTTTGCTGGGAGTAACATGTGATCAATAGGTAGTCAGTATGTCTCAGGATTTGACTGCATGGGATGTGAACGTTAGCCTGCTCCATAAGGAGTGGTGTGGGTGTTTGCAGTTATATCAAAGGACTCACAAATGAGACATTCCAGTAACAGAAGAGTAGGTTCAATTGCACATGGAATTGGAGAAGAAGGCAAATAAACAGCAGTTGAAATGGAACCCTTAACAGCACAGACAAAGCAAGCTGGTTAGAAATATCTTATCTGAACCCATCCAGTTCATTATTTAAAACATAAAACAAGAAATTTATATCAAAGACAAAAAAAAAATATTAAAGCAAAAAGTGGCAAACAAATCAGAATGAGTACAGAGAGCCTCTTTGCTGTGGAGAATTCCAGACTTTATTTTCCCATTAGTAAAAGGCCTTGGGATGGAGCAGTTTGGCTGAAGCAATGATGGTAGGGCATTATGGAATGGAGGAGCATGGCTTTATAACTCGCACTACTCCCAAATCATTAAGAGCTGGCTGAGCACTACGGAGTTTCCAACATGCTGGTGAATAACCTCCACCAATGGACATATCACTTGACCTGTATATACAAGGTTGTTGTGTGTATGGTCAAAGCCATTATTCATGTGGCTTTGCTGTTCCTGAATTGACTTAATCACTCACCCAGAAATGACTTGTATCTCAAAAAAATTACAGGGTTCACTTTTGCCATTCACTCTCTGTTACACTAGATCTAATAGTTATGCAAGACTCACACACTGAAAGTAATGCAGTTGGACAATATAACCATCCTAGACGTCTAGAATGCTTCTTTTGATACTGAATAGGAGACAATGAAGCGGATATTTGAGGCACAAAGTTTTATCATTTCAATGTCTGTGCTTTCATTACAGAAGATACTTTTGTACCATTCCTGGTCCTCCTGATGAACATTCTTCAAATTCATCACAAAAAGAATGCTTGTTTCTTGTCCATACTGCAATAGTTTGCTCCTGCAGAAAGGCTAATAGGGACATTAACATGAGACTGGATGGGCTGCATCAAACTCAGACAGCAAGTAGAAACTAGAATGAGAGACGAGTATCACAAACCAAAGGTTGATAGGAATGAGCCTTCTGCTTCAAAGAAGATGCTACCTGCTGGCTATCTGTTGATTCATTTTACCTGAGTCTTATGGCTACTTAACAGCATTGTGTCTGAGTGCATAATAGTTTACTCTGTTTCCTGTTAGGTCTTACTTACTAACAGGAAGTCAGTGGGGATAGAATGTGCCAGACTTTTAAAGCTGCAACCTATCATCTGTTAATGAACTCAGAACCAACTACAAGCACAATATTAGATTAATAGATGACTAGATTATAAAGCCAGAAGGGATCACTGTAATAATCTAACCTGACATTCTGTATAATTCAGGCCATAGGACTTCCCTGAATTATTTCCTCATTTGAACTACAGCATCTTTTAGAAAAACATCCCATTTTGATTTATATATTTCTAGTAATGGTAAATTGTTCCAGTGGTTAATTAATCTCACTGTTAAAAATTGGTGCCTTATTTCTATCCTGAATTTGTCAAACTTCAACTTCCATTTACTGGATCTTGTTATACCTTATAGACTGAAGACCTCTCTATTATTAAATTTCTGTTCCCCATGTAGGTACTTATAGACTATGATCAAATGATGCCTTAATATTTGCTAAGCCAAACAATTGCTAAGCCAAATATTTGCTAAGCCATATTGAGCTCCCCAAATCTTTCACTATGTTTTCTAGTCCTTTAATCATTCTTCTTGCTCTTCTCTGAACCCTCTCCAATTTATCAACTTCCTTCTTGAACTATGGATTCCAGAACTGGACTCAGTATTCTAGCTGCAGTCACACCCGCCAAATACAGAGGTAAAATAACCTTTCTACTCCTACTTGATAGTCCCTGGTTTATATAGCCAAAAACTGCATTAGCCCTATTGGCTACAACATGGTATTGGGAGCTCACTGGGAGCTGATTATTCAGCAGGATCCCTGAGTCCTTTTCAGAGTATTTTTTCCCAGGATAGAGTCCCCATCCTGTAAGTATAGCCTACATTCTTTATTCCTGGATGTATGACTTTACATTTATCTGTATTCAATGTCATATTAAAATGCATATTGTTTGCTTACACCAGCTTATCAAGTGATCCAAACTGCTTTGTATCGGTGACCTATTCTCTTCATTATTTACCACCTCCCAATCTGTGTGTCATCTGCAAACTTTATCAGTGCTGATTTTTTGTTTTCTTTCAGGTTATTGATAAAATGGTTAAATAGTGTAGGGCCAAGAACCAATCCTTGCAGGACCTCCTAGAAACACATCTACTTGATGATAATTCTCCATTTAGAAGTATGTGCATTTTGAGACCTGTCAACTAGCCCATTTTTAGTCCATTTAACATGTGCTATGGTGATTTTGTATCATTCTAATGTCTTAAAAAATATCATGTGATACTAAGTTAAATGCCTTAAAGAGGTCTAAGTATATTACATCAGCATTACTACCTTAATCAACCAACCTTAGAATCTCATAACCTCCCCCCCCCCCAAAAAAACAACAACAATAAACAATTATGTTAGTTTGATAAGACCTTTTTTCCACAAATCCATGTTGTTTGGCAGTAATTATATTTCCCTCCTTTAATTCTTTATTAACCATGTCCCATGTCAGTTGTTCCATTATTTTTCTCTGAATCAGTATCAGGCTGACAGGTCTATAATTAGCTGAGTTGTCCCATTTACTACTTTTAAATACTGGCACAGTATCAGCTTTCTTCCAATCCTTTTGAACTTCCCCTCCTTTTCCAGACTTACTGAAAAGCAACATTAACAGTCCAAAGAGATCCTTGGTCACCTCTTTCAAAACTCCTGGCTGCAAGTTGTCTGGTCCTGTTGATCTAAAAATGTCTAGCTTTAGTGCCTGCTCTTTAACATCCTCCTTAGTTACTGATGGAATGGAAGGTATTTCATCATCATATGATATGACTACATCATCTGCCTTTTTCCCAGATACAGAACAGAAATATTTATGGAACACTTATGCCTTTTCTGGATTATTATTATTATTATAATCACTTCTGGGTGGAAGTAATAGTATTTGGACACCTAACTACTTGAATTGTAGGTCTAAATGCTGTCATATGTGCCCACAACTATGTGTCTACAAGCGATTTCAAGTGCAAAAATCTTTTAGACCTTTTAAAGACCAGTCGCCCCATATAACCTTGTAGATCTGTGTCAATTCATCAAGCTAGTAATGCAAACTGTTTGATCTAGAGAGTCCCATTCCAAAAATATAGCTGACTGCATAATTTATTTATTTTTCTTAATTCCTTCTTCTGTACATTCATTCTTTACTATGATGATTTCAAGTGGTTCAGTGTCACTAGCACCAAGTTTCCCATTTCTCTTAGAGCAGTGGTTTTCAACCTTTTTTCATTTGCAGACCTCGTAAAATATTTTGAATGGAGGTGTGAATCCCTTTGCAAATATTAGACACAGTCTGCGTAACCCCATGGGTCTACGGGTTGAAAACCACTGTTCAAGAGTAACAACAACCTTTCGGAGACCCATTGGACATAGTCTGCAAACCCCCAGGGGTCTGCAGACCACACGTTGAAAACCACTCTGATGGGTTGAATCTCTTGGAAAGCCATCTGATGTGCTGGGATACCACTGAGGCTACCTGTTCTGCCAGCATGGGCCCCCTTTAACCTGTGTTGCTGAGCCAGGCTCTTAAAACCTCCTCTAGCACACACAAAGACAGGGGACACACCCAGCTGCAGATCAGCTCTGGGGAGACTCAGCTTCAGGGACTTGCTCCAGCACTCAGATGTCCATCTTCCTTGGAGTACAGACCCAATGATATATTATGAAATTCACCCCCTACCTCAACATGGAGAGAAGTGTGCACACTTCTTGCCCCCCACTTCCCCCCAGGTAGAAATTACAGAAACTGAGTTTAATAATAAACAAAACAAATTTTATTAACTATAAAAGGCAGATTTAAAGTGGTAAAGGGGTAACAAACAGAACAAAGCAGACTACTAAGCAAATTAAAATCAAACATGCAAACTAAGCTAGTTTCACTAAAGAAATTGGTTACAAATAGTATTTCTCACCCTAGATATCGTTGCAGACAGTTTGCAAAGTTTCTGTGGTTCAGAGTTTCAGTTATATTCCTTTCCAGATTGGACCCCTGTCTCAGTCTGGACTTCCCCCTTGGCTTCCCTTTTACAGTCTTTCTTCTTGGATAGACAGGCCATAGAGAGGAGGAGTGCTGTTTGCCTTCCTCCTCACCCTTAAATAAGATTTTCTTAAGGCAGGGATCCTTTGTCTCCCAAACTTGACCCCCGTTTCCTTACGGTGGTAAGTTACAAAAAGTCCCAGGTAATGTTTTAGGACCAGACGACAAGACCATCTGACTCTGTAGGATCACAGCGTCCATGAGTCAGTGGCAGTACAAGCTTTTCACAGCCCATCCGCCCTGTCTGGCTTTTCCATTGTTGTACCTGAAGTGTTGGCCGTGGGTGTCACCCAAAGTAGCATAGTTAAAATACAGATACATAGTCAATATTCCTAACTTCAGATACAGAAATGATACAGGCATACAAATTGGATAATCACATTCAGTAAATTATAACCTTTCCAATGATATCTCACATGAGCCATCTTGCATAAAGTATATCTCAGTAATATCATATTCACATCATAAGAATATTTCCATAAAGAATATGGAATGGCACATCACAACCACTGTCTTAGGTTTTCAATTCATTTTTCTCTATTGGTAAAAGTAGATCGGAACTGCCAGTGGAACACAGTAGTGTTCCTCTCAATTATACCCATATGCCATACCCATGTTTTCTTGGAGATATTATTTTTCATTACTTCAGATTCTAACAGGAGGAAACTGTTGTTAATAGATTAGGGATCCAATGTGGATGCAGCAGAAATGAGACTCTCCCACAGTAGCAGACAAATCAGTGAACACAGCAGGACCAGAGATGGATGTGTAAAAGAAGCAGAGAAAACAGGATATTTGAAGATAAGCTGCAAAATGTTGAGATAATGCACTGGGGTGGTGTCCTCATTTTACCTCAATGTCCAGTGAATATTTAAAGGCAGTATAACAGCAATCAACTAATTATTCATTATTGTTCATTATTTGTTAAGCACCAACAATGTGTGTAGTGTGTTACAAATCACAGATAAAGACACAATTCCTGCCCTGAAGATATCACATTTCTAAATGATATATAAACTAGACTAAAACACACTCTGACATCCAGAAGATGGATCAAATTTAGACTATGTCTTGTGTTTTTTTGTTTCTTGAACTGGAAGCATGAATGCTGATTGATGACAGCATAATATTTAAGTAGCCAAGTGTTTGTGCACCTGAAGAAGAATGAATGAATATTCTACATGTGGGTTTGTGTCTTGACCTAAAAAGATGAAAAGTGGAGGTGCTTCACCGTGGCTATGTATAATCAGTGGCACAAGAGACTGAAGAGGTACATCCTGCTTAGATTATAGCAGCCCAACATATAGTTTGTACTTTGGACACCAAAATATCATGAACTAAACTATTTCTCTTGTACTGTTAATTGGCCACACTGAAATGCATATACTCAGTTACAAGCATCATGGGTCTCATCCTGTGCTTCTCTCCCAGGTCAAAATGTAATGAAGTCAGTGGGAGGTAAAACCACTTATCTGACCTGTATAATTGAGTACATCCATTAATCTCTGTGAAAAGGCTTGCAAAAATCTTGGACCAGATATTAGATTAGGTCCGGATATTAGGGCAGATTAGGCCTTAGCCTCAGTTTTCACTGAGGTATCTTGGACCAGACGATATACTACTGAGCACATAGGACTGAGCATATCCAAGAAAATTTAGAAACAGAGCTGAAGCAGAAAGCTGAAGCCACTCCACCTTCCTGGACTAAGTGCAGGCCACTTGTGACAACAGAATGGCTGAGAGCTCTAGGAGAAGCCCATACCACACATGAATTAGATTAATGCTTTTTTGGAATAGTGAAAACCAGCAAAGAATGCCCAGGACTACTACTGACAGCCCCTGTCAACACCTCCCTCAAGAGCATGTATTCACATAAATTTACAATTTTAAGCACTATTCCACCTGCGCTCAAGAAATCATCACTCAGGACCAACAGCCTTCCCAACTCCCACTACCTTTCTATCTCCTTTCTAGGTAAGAACTGGATGAATAAATCACAGTGAATAATTTACTTGATGAATTTGGCCTTCTTTTCTGCTTGCAGTTGAGAGTCAATTTCAGTTTTTTTAAATATAGCTGTTACTAACATTAACTACTTTTAAAAAATGCACCTCTTTTTTACTCCATCGATTGATTGCAAACAAACTGCTGCATGTATTCAGTTCCTGATTTTCAAAATTCAAAACATGTTGGCTAGTTGTGACTGGTCACATAAGTTGTATGGTATCATTTCTGCTTGCTGACTGCTCCTGCAATCGGGAGGACTTGAAGGATACCCCAAGGGTTTGAATTTTTCAGGGAGAGGAAGCATATGTGATTATGGATTAGTATTGCAGGGAAAGCATAAGGGAAATCTGTGGAGGGTACAGAAGTCCAATCTGTCCCCTTAGCTGTAGGTTTCTTCACCCTCACCTCCTCAACTCTTCTACTCACCAAGAGAGTCATTTCCTTGATTTGGTCTTCACCAAGTACACTCTGGTCTCTCTCTGTTACTAGGTTCCCCATCTCTGACCATCACCTGGTCTCTTTCAGCTTTGCCCATTAGCCTGCCAGCTGACCTTTTCCTTTCTCCCAGCTTGCCTTCCTTTTCCTCTTCCTCTCCTATGACTCCCTCCTTCTTCTCCCATGCCACAGACATTGATGTTTCTTGTCTGCTCTCCTCTGTAACCCATCCACTTGTCACAGTGATCCCATCCTGCCCCATTTCCTCATCTCCCTTGTGCCCACTCTCATACTTGCCCTTCCCCCTTAACCTCACATTCCTCTCACAATATGCTTATTCTTTATGCAATATGCAATACTTTCATCTCTCCCATCTTAAAAAAAACATACTTGGCCCTATCTGCCTCTCCAACTGCTGCCCCATATCCCTTTTTTCTTTCACCTCTAAGATCTTTGAACATGCTGTCTAAAATTCCTCTCTGGAGTTACTCTCCTTCAGTTCCATCCTAGACCCGCTCCAATCCAGCCTCTACCCTTTGCACTCCACTGAAATCACTCTTGCCAGAATCTCTTATGATGTATCGCTAACCAAAGCTCAGAACCAGTACACCATGCTAGCCAATCACTTTAACCACATCATCCCTCTCTTTGCATCTTTCTAATGCCTCCCCTATTGCATCAAAAAGGAGCTACTTTTCTTCACTTTCAAGGCTCTTCAGAGCTATCCTCACCCTATCACCTCACATTCAGTATCAGGATGCCGACTCCTGCTGCTGATCTTCCCATGATGCCAGTCTCCATCAACTACTTGTTAAATTTTCAAACAAGCACCTTCATGCTTTCTCCCATGTTCCCCCTAATGCTTGAGTGGAGCTCTCCATAAACCCCATCAAACCTAACATATTATCCTCCTTCAAATCCTCTTTTTCCATGATGCCCACAAAAAAAACTGACAGTGACTAGACTGCTGTTGTGCTGAGACCACTGCCTATCATGCTGAATAATACTGTCTCATTGTTCCTTATACTCCTTGTTTTCCTGTAAGTCTGTCTGTAACCATCTGTTGTCTCTTGTCTTATACTTAGATTGCAATCTCTCTGGGGCAGGGACCATCTTTTTGTTGTGTGATGTGCTTATGGATTGTGTTTGGGCAGCACCTAGGTCTATGACTGGGTCTCCTAGACACTAAGGTAAGATAAATAATAAAAATAATAATATTAATGAAATGCAAGTAACAGAGGGCAAAAGTTCAAAAGGGAACATTTTAAAATACTTCCTCTGCAAATTTTAATAAATATTTATTGAAAACAAATCATAGAGAAATTTCAATTGTCCTGTGAAGAGTTAATGTTCCAAATCTGGGGACTAAATTCAATCATCAAGGTATAAAATGCAAAGAATTTATGCCTACTTTAATTTGAAACCACAACAAAACCTTAAATGTAGATCGCTACTTTATGCATTTAGCATATAGATATGTAGTTACATTAACAGGTGGTTTTACAACTGTTTAAAGTTCACCCATTTTTGCGGGGGGGGGAGACCGAACTCATGACCCATAAAGTAAGGTAATTAAAATAATACAAAACGCATAATAAAAATGTACTGTGTATGTGCTGATGTTTGATTATTTGTCTTATCAAAGTGTCTAGAAGACCCCGTCATGGACCAAGGCTAATGTTCTGGGAACTACTGCAAAACATTATTACTACAGTAAATTGAGAGAGAGTTCCACTTCCCCTGAAACTACAGGTCCATTTACGTTTTCTATAGTTAAACAAAATGGACTTTTAAAGCACTGTGAATTTCATTCTTGTGAGTTCCAGAGATAGGCCCAAACCAGAATACTAGATTCAAGCTTCCTCAATTTGTAAGAATTCTGATCTGAATCTGAACTTTGTGGCTTGTGCCCATCTCTGATGAAAAGAAAAACAGAGACTGAATTTGCTTTGCTCAGAACCTCACACAGCATATAGTTTAAATAGAAGTAGTCTGAACTCTCCCTTCCCAGATAATATACCATGAAATGAACATTGCTACTAACCTGTCCAGCAATCTTGTGATGACAAAAGTATATTTCATGTTTTGAGCTACACTGGATTCCAGCCTTCCACAAGTGGAAGGCAACAGCAGTAATCTACTTTTCTACTCAGTTTTCCAGGCCTGATTAAAAAAATAAAGCTGTCACAGGACTATGACTAGGCTGAAATAAACATAGATTGTAAGGAATTGTTTAAAAAAATCAAATAGGCCTTTTGTAAGTTCGTTGGAAAAGTATCATTGGTAATCAAATATCTTCTATGTTTGGGGCAGAAAATGCTTAAAGATAGGGAATGGAACATAACTTTTAGCAATTCAGGCTAGAAACACTCAACAATGGAGTGCATTTTAGGACTAAAAAGACTTCAGGGGAGCTGCTCACATTTGTAATGTCAGTGCGGAATCAATGTTCAAATATGTTCTTTTGAAGATCTGGCCCAAATGTAAGAACTTGATCTAGGCTGGAATCTAAAATTTTCTTCCTCTTCTGGAAGGGAAAACTGGGAAAGGGTGAACTACCTCTGCACTGAATTATGATAGCTGATGCTCTCAATGGAATTAGAATCAGAGCACAGAAGCAATAAAATTCCTCAAAGGCATCCCAGTAATGTTTGTTAACCTCAGGAAGTACAGCAATACAATTTCAGCTACTCAGCATTCTGATTTGTGTGTAAGGACCATTCAGATTTGTAGTCACAGGTACTGAACAAAAGGTCAAATTCTACTTTTGGATGAGTGCACAGGGTTGTTGGGAATCCTGTGTGAGAATCTGATGGTGAAATTTTGGGTCTAAAATTTAGGGCCATGGCCACCCAGATGAATTCTGCACAGCAGCCGATCCTGAGTATTAATCTTTGCACTGTAGTCTCTTGGTGCTGTGGGACCTCTGCTGAGGGAAGCTTCTAGCAGCCAGCAAAAGCATCCTTGATAACATGACTCCAATGAAGCCACCTTGTCAGGGACCTGGGGTGGGGTGGGATGTGAGCCCAAGAATCAGTTCAGTGGCATCTGCTGACAATTGAGGAGGTGGGGGTGGAACCAGAAGTTTCTTCTATGGGAAGTGTAAACTGTGTTCCTCTGATAGAAGAATAACGCATGAAGGAAATCTTGGGGAGTCTCCACTCTTCTGCTGGGGATTTTCCTAGATGGGGGCAATCAGAGCCCAAATCACTTATTCCTTACTTCTTTTTCTGTGCTGCTACTGAAAGGCTACACCCATTGTTTTTCTACACCGTGCACAGAAGATGAGCCAGTAAAACACATTTAACTGTACCCTCAGTTTATTATTTTGTAATTTATCATCTTTTATTTAGAGCAACAGGAAAAACTTGCTTACTTTCATTCAGCTGCATACCAGACAGGAGAACAGGAACCTTATTTATTCATTTGTCATCTCCATATTTATATAAAGTAGAATGTTTAATAATTTTTCTTTTCTTTTTTTGGAAAAAATAATCAGCTGACTGAAACACCAAGAAAATCTGATAGTATAGCTGCCCCTCTGCTTCTGCATATATAATAGATGTAAATTTAATTCCACTCTCTTTTCCCTACACTACTCTCTCATCCTGCACCTTTCACCATGTATGTTTTTTGGTATTGCAATAATAATGGTGCCTCTGCTGATCCTTCTTATCTTTGATACATTTAGAGGCAAGTTTGTAGGTGACAAGTGTTGCCTCTGATACTGAGTCTCTCTTCAGTTAAAACTCACGTAAGCACTTAGATTCTCTTTGCTACAAAACCTTTCAAAATTGTACCTTTCTGGCACCTATTTTGATGTAAGTATCAATTACAGTATCATTTGTAAGATCTGCAATAGTGAAACTGAACAATTACACTAACTGCAGATTCAGTGCCATAGAATTATAGCTTGGACAGGTTCTATTTCTGCTTCGAATCTGGCGCCTGAGCTGCAGACCCCCAAATTCTTTTAATAAAGATGAATCTGAGGCAGAATGTGTGAATCCAAATCCAGATCCACATCCCCTCAAAGTTTTGGGGAGTTCAGATATAGGATTTGGCATTAGAATGACGGGGACAAGTATAAAGTTTTTATCCAGATCCAGTAGATAGCAGATGCATGGGGTTGGGATGTTGGTTGGGCCTCTCTCTACTCGATATTTTAGGAGTCATGAAAAACACCCATTTTTTATCCACTCTGAATCACCAAAGTTGAAAGAAAAAGTGATTGACCCCCCCCCAAAACAGTAAACAAACAAACAAAATAAGCAAAACCACACAAGCTTTTACAACTATACTAAAATGAAGTGTACTGTCCAAATTTTGTATGTCAAATCATAGATTCATAGAGTTTAAGACCAGGGGATCACCAAATCATCTAGTCAGATCTTGTGTATATCACATGTCATGAAAACCACCTAGCATCAGCACACTAAGCCCAACCACTGAAATTAGACTAAAGTATTACAGCCTGCAGGAGACTAGAGTATAATGTGCCACCAGCAGAGAACAGGTGGAATTGAAGTGCAGCAGTGTTCAAGGCCCTCACAATGGCAGGGAAATGATTAAGTGAGATATACCAGATAATCCTGGCAATGGCCCAACACACATGCTGCAGAGGAACCCCCAAGGTCACTGCCAGTCTGACCTGGAGGGAAATTCCTTCCCAACTCCACATATGGTCATCAGTTAGACCCTGAGCATGTGAGCAAGAACCAGCCAACCAAGCACATGCAACCAAGAATGTTTGTGCCACCTCAGAGGCTAAGTCCACCCTGTCCAATCTCTCATCTCCAGCCATGGACATCTGTGATGCTTCAGATGAAGTAGATAAAAAAAAGAAACTTCCTACTATACATTAGAGGGGAAAAGGTCCTTCCTGACCCAGACAGATGGCCTGCTGAAACCAAGGCTAAGTCTATACCGGCAGCAGTAGGTAGGGTATAGGTAGCTACACATGGCAATGAAAAAGCAGGCTGCATCCATACTGTGGTGTGTGGTTACATTTGACAGCGAAAGGCTCTGGCAGGGGGAAGCAGTGGGTAAAGGATCCGGAAGCAGGGAACTCCTGGCGCCTTTCCTGGCTGTCTCTCCCCCCTGCTGGAGTATTTCCCTGCTGCCAGAGCTTGTCACTATAGCAGAGAAAGGCTCCGGCAGCAGGACACTACACTGCTAAAAACAGCAGTGTAAACATGGGAGGCATTGCTTGGGCACGTAGATAGCAATATAGGATACACAATCTAGAGTTCAGGCATATCTTTACTCTACTTGCTTAAGCAGTGCCTCATCATCTACATTGCTATTTATACCTGTGCTAGGGGGCATGTGCAGACTATGTACTCTACATGCTGTGGTGTATGTAGATACAGTCCCTGAAACATGAGCTTTTAGAAACATATGTATTTTCCTGATTTTTTTAACCCTTTTTTTCATTTCTTTATTCTCCTTTCTTTCCCTCTTATTTTCATTATTTTCCTTTATCTTCAATCCATATTTGCCTTCTACAACACACCTCCCCATCCCATCCTTTCACCTCCAAGTTCTCCATTCCCTCCCTCCCCTGGGTCTTCTTCCCCATAATGCTACTATTCTTATTTTCAGCAAAACAGTGAAAATCTTTTCACTCTCTTTCTCTCCAAACAGCTTTCCCAGCGTAATACATTTCAATAAAGTCCCCAAATGTCCTTATTTACAGCTTTCAAATGTTGGCAGGTTTGCCTTATTCACCCCGTCCCTATTCCACTCCCTGACACCCTGTGTCATCTCCCTTCCAATATCCAGCAGAGTTTTGGGGGCTGACTCTTGCATTATATAATCCTAATTGCCAAATAGGTTTGGGAGACACCAGGTGAGTAAAAAGAAGCAGAATTAAGGAATTACAAAAAACATGCCGTGCTAAACTGTCCTGCTGTTTGGATCGATGACTCCAGCAAATCTCTGTTGTTCAGATGCTGCAGTACATACTCTGGTATTTGGAAACTGCAGTACCCCAATAGTTATGTCTTTACACATGGGGTTGCTATGAGCACCAGTGCAGAGGAGTCTACTACAAAAGAAGGTTGCCACAGGGAATAAAAGAGAAAAACCTGAAGGATAAAAATGGATCGTTTCCAATTAAAATTACCATACTGTAATTTTGTTAGTTATCAGTGACAGACTAAAGTATATAGCAGCTTAACTGACAAGAAAATGTCCTTTTGGGCATAATATAACCTCGAGAACTCTGATTTTTTAGCATGCGGTGTCCAGATGGTACTTTTTACTTCATGTTGTGATCAGGAAGCAGAAAGGCCATGTCTGAAACAGTGGCAGTGAAAGCAAGCGTAGATCAGAGGTGCACAAGATTGCCTGAATGTACTAGGATGAATTGTATCATTGCAGGTAATCCTCCCATGAAGATATGTAAGGTGGGAAGGATATTTTCTAAATCTATTTGTTGTAGAAACTATCAAGTGCACTTAGGGAACTAGTTTTTGTAGCTGATTATAATCCTTAGCCTACTGCAGATGAAATGCACAATAAAAAGAACAACATTTTATTTACAACATGTGAAGAAAAATAATCACTTGAATAATAAAATGTGTCACTAAACTCCCATAAGCTGTATTAACTTATGGCTGCTATTGCATATTAAAAAGTTATGGCCTCTTCTTTTTTTCCTGCAATCTTTACTTTGGAGAACTGTACAATATATTAACAACAACAAAAAAAACCCATTCACCCCCACGTAAAGATAATCTTTCTGCTTCAACACAGCACAAATCCTGACACTAACTCTCTTTGCAAACCTGAGGGGTACTGACATGGGGGTGTAGAGTCAGGCAAAAAACTAGGCATCTTCTGATGAAATACATAAATGACACACATTCAAGAACAAAACAAAAATCTTCTAAAAGCCTGCGTGCAAGATAAGAATGCCTTGGGGGCAGCTCGAACTTGTGGTCTTGGCCATTTACGCAGGATTTTACAGAGCCATCTATTACAGTATTCAGCAAAAAGAAGTACTTCAAAAAGGTTCCTTTTTTCAGTTGGAAGTACAATAATTTTGTGAGGCAAAATTTGGAAGTGTTCCCAGTTTTTGGCAGTAAATGATAATACTGGGCATATCATTTTAAAGTGGAATCTCATGGAAGTTAATTCAGACGACAAGGTCACTTTTAGACATTTTTTCCCCTTATGTTTTGGACTGAAAATAATTCCCAAATCCTATTATTTGAAGCAGAGGTACTTACTATAGCAATCCCTGCCTCTCCTGATACACATGCTACCTCTGAGATAGAGCTCCTTGAAAAAAATCACAAGAATATATATTATGGGCTGAAGAATTTTTTTAAGGAAGGTAAAAAAAAGTAGTACAGCAACCAGTCACATAGTGCACCTTTGTGCCACTTGGTTTTAACATAAACTTAAAAAAACCCTGTACTTCTTGGTCTTTTACCAAATATAAAAATAATACATTTAGAAGAAAAAAAGCATTTGGGGTTATTTTTAATGGGAAAAAATGAAGTTGGTGGCTGCAATATAATTGATGAACTAGCTTCTATTCTGTCCCAGTATCTTCCCCCACATCTTCTGGGCCTGTACAGCTTGGACAAGAGACAACTAAGCAGGGATATGATAGAGGTCTATAAAATCATGACTGGTGTAGAGAAAGTGAATAAAGAAGTGTTATTTACTCCATCACATAACACAAGAACCAGGGGTCACCCAATGAAATTAAACAAATAAACCACGCATGGTCAACCAGGGGATTTTGTGAAGGACAAAAACAAAACTGGACTCAAAAAAGAATTAAGACAAGTTAATGGAGAATAGGTCCATCAGTGGCTATTAACCAAGATGGTCAGGGATGAAACCCCACACTCTGGGTATATATAAGCCTCTGACAGCTAGAAGCTGGGACTAGAGTACACGGGATGGATCACTAGATAATTGCCCTGTTGTGTCATTCAAGCACCTGGCATTGGCTACTGTCTGAAGACAGGATACTGTTCTAGATGGATCATTGGTCTTATCCAGTATGGCCATTCTTTTGCTTTTATGTTCTTCTGACTGCAGAATGCAGTAAGTCTACCTAGAGATTGCTAAATGCGGGCCCAGTCCTGTAAGTGTAAAGTACAGCCCTAAAATACAGCATTGTCTACCTTCATCAGAGACCTCTAACCCTCTTCACTTGGGTGGCAGTCATGTAACAAGTTGAGGAGCCACCCAACTGAAGAGGGTTGGAGGTCTCTGATGGAGGTAGACCATTCTCTAGATAATACTAAATCAATCTTGTCAGAGATGACATATGCTGCAAGCTCACAAAAATATGTCAGAAACACAATTGTTTTTTCTTTTGGAATGTGCTGGTTTCCACAAAGTGTCCAATATTTTATAAAAGTCCCAAAGAAGTAGAGAAGACTCTACACCCTACCGCCCCCCCCAAAAAACCTGCATGCTTTTCTGTCTTTTTCTCTAATGCACACAAACCCCAGTTCACATTACACAAGCTGAACACTGCGATATACTATCAATATATATGTACATTTATCTGGAACAAAGTATAAACATTTCCAGCATGTGTACTTAAGATACATCTGTTTGCCCAATAGCCTTGCCTCTTTCCTTCATTATGAACAGGATGATGCATTTTGACTCAAATTAATTGATTCTTCAACCACAAATACCCTTAGTTACAGGATTTGTGATCAGTTAAATGGGAGGGAGGGGGACTGGGAACCCCTTATTAAACTGATGGCATCACATCACTGCTCTAACATATGACTTAGATGTGAACAGTACATACATGTAGTCATAAGAGCATTTTCCTTGACTGTGCCCTCAGATACACATGCCAAGCTCCCCTTGATTTCAGAAATAATTTTGCAGAAATGCCTGAGTGCAGAGTGGTCAGCCAGGGGATATACTATGATATTTACATAAAAATTCTAATTATCTTAAATTTCACAACTAGAGTGAAACAAGGTCACGTGTGGCAGTGTATTCATTTTACCATTAGCACTCAGTCTCCTGAGTAAGGAATCATAAAAAACAGAACAAAACTGTGCATCAAAGCCCATAATGATTTATCTTCCTTTAAATAATTCCTAACTCTTTGTCTCTAACTATATACATTCTATTGTCAGTTTCTATTATTTACTGTTGCAGTATTTTGTTTTTGAAGAACCAGTTCATTATATAATAGATTCGATAGATAGATACAAACGCATAACATAAAAGTGAATAATAAAATGAGAGAACGTGACATTTGCTATGTCTAATGTCAATCACTGTACATATTTAAACAAGATAGAGAAGCACAACAGTTTTCATGATCATCTTCTCCACTTCCCCTGCTCTTTGTCATTTACACATATGAATCCAATGCATCTGAAAGATGATTATCTGGCAATCTCCCATTAATCTACTCATCACTTACAAGACAGGCAGGCACATTTTAAATATATCTGTTTCTCTGTGAGGCTGAGTTAAACTGAAGCCATGAGAGATAGAAGACAAATACATTAAGCCACTGCAATCCTGAAAGATGATAAAAGCTTTAAGTGATTCAGGAGAGCTCCAGAGCCTAAAACTAGTGAACTTTGAAACAGTCTACTGAAACGCTGAAGCAAAATGTCTCAGGCTAATATTTTCTTCTCTTTTATTATTTATTTATTAATACAAAAAAAATGTGACACACACAATACATTCCTTACAGTTAACACAACTATTCAGAACAGGAGGAATAACAATTGAAATTAATTCATTTTGATTTCTGCTTTATGACTAAAGAGAAAGACTTGGTCTTCTCTGAAAGATTTATGAGGCTTCCCACCATAAAGAAGTCTGGATTACAGCTCTGCTTACTTTATAAAATGAAATTCTGCCATTATAGGCAAGAGTTCATGGCTGTAATTATTTCAATGCACTTCCCAGTCAATGTGTCTTATGCAGCTGAGCCAAACCCTCTCTTACATATGCAGGTCATTTCATAAGAAGTCTAAGAGCTTCAACAACTTTGTATGACCTTGCATTGAATAACACTGGAAAATTGATTTGGCTCTAGTAATAAAAGACCGTCTGCATTATCTGCATTCTAATTATAATTAATATAACCAGGATAACTGCTGTATTATTTACGATTAGAGCTATGGTGAGCACAGTGTAATAATAATCTGCTACATAATTTTTTATTGATCTGATGGCTTTATTGCAGAAAAAACAAAATGCTACACTGCTGTACTACTAAAATTGCCTTTCCTGACGTGTGTTTAGATGAAGAATGTTCATTTAACATTTTTTATCTCATCAAATTCTCATAGATTTGAATACCAGAGTATGATACCAAATATTTTTTCTTTTTTTCTTTCTTTTTTAAAAAAATTTTCCTGTTCAGAATGAAGGGAAAACATAACAATTCACACACACATGTTTTCCATTGTTCATTTCCTGAGCTCCACTCATTCCTTGGAATCATCAGTTACAGCAAATTTCATTACCAGCATTGGGCTGCCCCTCCAGAACACACAGCTCTCAATTATAAGAGCTGACAAGTCATTCAAAAAAGACTTCTTTGAAAAATATCTCAAATGTGGTGGAATGGGTCAAAATTTCTCTAAGGGGTCTAAATTAGCACTTATTTGACCACACATTTGAACCCTCTATCCCAAGCCAAGGTTAAATAGAATGGGGACACAGATCTCAAACAGCTCTTGACTCTAACTTGGCAAATCCAAATCTGAAGTGGCCAGGTTTTGAAAACATCCAAATCATCTTTGTTTCTGCCTATTTCTCTTACAAAAACCAGGGGCAAAATTCAAGGTTGCATTCATGATAAGGTAAAAAAAAATCCAAAAATGAATATAAATAATAAATTCAAGTATCAGATTGGGAAGGAAAAAGATAGTACTCTCCCAAACTGCACCCACAAACCAAGCTCCAGCCACTATCATGCCAAAACGAGATGCCACTCACAGTATATTACATAGATATTCATAATAACATATTATTTCTTCTTTCTTCTGTGCTTTGATCAGGTGTAAAATAGCACAGATATAAACCTCATTAGGATTCAGAGTTAACACCAACTGTGATGACTATTAGGTATTCACACTTTTCAGACTTATTGTTTCAGGCTGCCGCAACAAAATGTCAGGTACCATGTTTCTGATGATAGAAAAAGCTGATTTCCTGAGCACCTAACAATTACATGATACTCTTTACGATTATAGGGGTTTTAGATCTGGTATCTGGGACAAAATCCTATATGGGTGATTAAATTCTCCCTTTCTAAATCTTGTCTTATTTGAACTGGATGTTTTTTCATTTTCAATGTCTGTCCTTAACTGCCATGTAATGCTGCCATGTGTTTTTGACAGCTTTCAGATTTGCTCCTCATGGGGTGGTTGTGAGTCCTATTTAATTATCTCTCTCTGAATTTAAGATTTTATCATTATCCTTTTGAAAACAGAAATACCAAATCAAACAAAGCTCATGCAGCTGTGGATGAACATGGATCACATTCTAACTACTCAACTGCTCTCTAAGGTTATCAATTTAAAAACCAATAAAGGTTGGTGAAATGAACACCATAGCTTCCAACAGGTACTATTACCAAATGCAAAGATAAACACACCAGCACAATGATTAAAGAGAACAATTATTTACCTTTCTAGCCTCAACCTTTGCTTCCTCCACTCAGTCCCCTTCCTGCAATTTCCTCTTCATCTCTTCCTGGAGGTCCAACTCCTAATTCTAATTGAACATGGCAAAAATATAACTCCTTCTCTTCTTTCACCTTCCCACCCTTTCTGCTATCAAAAATTCTACTATTTCTTAGTCATTCACACTCATAACCTTGCTGTCATTTTTGATTTCTCTCACTCCTTTGTGCCTCCACCCCACGTCCAATCTGCTACTAAATCCTGCCAGTTTTTACTCAGTAGTATATAAAAAATCAGTTCCTTTCCATTCTTATTGCTAAAACCTACACCTCCATTGCACTCTTCTCCAAGGGAAGTGCTACTTAAAGGTGGTGAGAAATCAGCTGCCTTGACCCCCACAACCTCTCTGATCACAATGCTCACCTGAGTTTTACCATCAAATACTGCTTTCCTGGAGCAGAGTGTGGATGGGATGGTGACAAGATTAGCAGGGGACAGGAGAAGAAAAGCTGAAGTAGCTCCTTCCATAACCACTACTCAGCAGGGCTTAGCAACAGCCCTCTTGCAGCATATGGCCCCCCTACATCAGCTAGTACTCGATAGTCTTTCCCAACTCATCAGAGCTTCCCAGCACAAACCCACAGACAGCAGATCCCATACCCAGCAGATCCCAAACAAATTTAGCCAGTTTCTCTTGGTGACTACAATTCCACAATCCTTAGCTGCCACAAAGGGTTGTGGAATTGAGGTGCTGACAAGAAAAAAACATCTGTTTTAGGTATCATGAGCAGAGAAAGGTTGAGAATCCCTAACATATAGTAACTCTTGTCCTTCCCATACAACCCCCAATCTTTGAGGCCGTCCTTTGCTGTCTTTAATTTAGATTGTAAGACCCTCTGTTTACCAGAAGCTGGGGATGGGCGATGAGATGGATCACTTGATGATTACCTGTTCTGTTCTTTCCCTTTGGGGCACCTGGCATTGGCCACTGTCAGAAGACAGGATACTGGGCTAGATGGACCTTTGGTCTGACCCACTATGGCCATTCTTATGTTCTTTGGTTATGATCCTGACTCTCATTTGTTCACATAGCACATTCCCATGTATGGGACTGCAGAGTAATAGTAATAGCTATTATTGTTTTTATTAAACAATAAATATTGGAATGAGAACTACATTCAGTTTGTGCCACTGTGAGAAAGCTGTAGGTGCTTACTTTATAAAATATTGAGCCTTAGTATAAAAGAGGTCCTATAGCAAACACACAGGTACAGTACTATAAGTGACATTTTTGATACAAGGGGATCTCTGATATGGCAAAGTACTTTCTGGCACCAGAAAAGTATTAAAATTTCTGTATGATGGAGAAAGATCTCCAATTTGATGAAACTCAGAAAATCTCTTGTTCCCTGATCTTTTTCCAGGCCCAGAAGTGACATGGCAGTATTCTGGCATTTTACAAAAGGGCTTGTGAAAAGGATGGAGGTCAGGATTATATTTAAAGATAGGACATACTTTGCTGTTTGGGCCAAATTCCAGTTCCACAGAAGTCAAAGGGAGTTTTGCCATAGATTTAGTTTTACCAGGCTTTGGCTCCATCTGTTCAGGGATGCACAGTCAGCCTGAGAGATTTTTGGGAAAAAAATGGGATTAGAATGGATGGAAAAATAGATGTGCTTCATATTTTGGCAGGTGTGAATGTTCCAGAGGATTTAGTACAGTAGCTACTTAAATTCATCTGCTCCACCTTACCATCATTTCCCAAAGAACATGTAACGGCTTATTGCACTTTGTATATTTAATGCTTGCACTCTAATAGTTCTATGAAGAAAGAAAGCAGAGTATTTCATATCTAATTTGTGAAAACTAGAAGCAGTCTTCAGCCTTCAGTATGGAAGGATGTTAAGTCTTTTCATAACCTTCCTTCTTCTCTCTTGCCTCATCAAATGTCCAGTCAAATCAATGGAATGACTCCCATTGAATTCAATGGACTTTTAAACAGGCCCTCTGCTGCCATAATGTCTCAAAAGAAGTTTTTGTTATGTAATGCAACAATTTTTTTCATTTTTATCATTTTATTTTAAACATGTTCTACTCTCAGTAGTACTTGGCACTGTGGGATTTCATGTGTACTGTCCATCAATGATTTCCCTATCAAATGGCTTGAGAAGGAAAAATGATCTTCTGTATCCAACAGTCAGCCCTGCAAATTCACTAGTACTCTGAGACTCCGGCTGGGTTCTTTCTGTCTCTAACACCACCACTAAAAATGTTTCTGAAGGCAGAATTAGGTCCTCCTCAGTGACATATGTTGAAGGCATGCATTGTCTTCAGTGGGTTTGTACAGATATATAACCACTTGGAACTTATTAAATAATTCTTTTGATTATACATAAGTGATAAAAGGCAGCTCACTTTCTCTTAGGTGTGCTGACTGCAGAACGAACAGAAGTAAACTATAGTCAACATTTGATTTTTTTTTGCAGTAATGCCTGCAAATAGAAATCTTTTTACTCTCAGTCTTCAGAGCTGTTGAGTAAGAAGATGTCAATTCTATATGCACATTTTTCAGATAAGCAATATATTTAGCACTATGCTTGGCTTACACTACACAGAATATTAAATATATTAAAGAGAGCACAGTATTAATTATAGTAGATGCTGGTAACCTTACTCTAGTTTCTTAAACATTCACTTCAGGCACAAAATTTTTCCAAATTTTGCCCATCCTTAAAGGTGAAGTTTGGGAAACAGTGAGAAAAATCCCTTCAGCTATTGTGGAGTCACAGGAGAGGGAACAAATGAGACTTACTTCAATTTTAGAAAAAAACTTTAATTTATAAACAGGGCCACAGTAAAACCAGCTGACATTTGTGTCTGGCATGGACACAGTCTTCATAAGGAAAAGTGCCTTGACTTGGTTTAGGACAAACATTTAAAAAATAGTAAGAAATTGAGGGGAAAGCATTTCTAAGAAATCTCAATAAGCATGTGTGCTAATAACACATTTTTAAACATCTATGCTTAGAGTTAGACATCTAAATAACAGCAGGCTCTTTCTGTGGATACCTAGATATGGATTTATGTGTCTAAGAATAGGCTTCTAATTTGGAAAAAAAAGCCTTAAATTTTAACCAAATCTGATACAGCCTGCCCTCTTTGTGACATCACTGCCCCTTCCCGTACCCAACTTGTCAGTAATGTGACTGCTGCTCTCAAGCTGCAATGGGGATAAACTGTATGTTATGATTGTGTCAATTAAATGCAAAACAAAATCCTTCTAAGTGTGCATTAATATTAGGTCCAGCCGAAAATTTTGGGTGCAAAAAAAAATATTGCAGATCCCAAAGTGTTTCATCTTTTAATATTTTACTTCACTGTACACTGCTCTATATAGAATTCTAAATGTTACCTTTGAAACAAGCTTGTATATTTCTCCACTCAGAAGACAGAGGCTGCCAGAATGTAAATCGATGTGATGGTGCCCAATAAACCCATCCATCTAGAAAAATCTCTCCAGACAAACAACTGCAGAACCAAGGGTCAGAATTCACATACCCCACTCCATTAACCTCATTGAAGTTTGAACTTTAAAGTCTACTTTTAAACCACTGAAAATGCTCATATTAATAACAGGGAATTACTTTTTTAACACCAAACTACACATAGAAATAATAATAAAAAAACCTTATGTTAATGTACTGTAAAGATTACAGTTACAAATCACATAGATCTGTTCATGGATATTTCGTGAGCAGAAGAAAAAGTCTAAATTCATCAGATAATTTATTAATTGTGAATTATTTGCTCAGCTCTACATTTAACACATATACCGTACTTATAAATTCAACAGGGATTATAGTGGTTCTGTAGAAACAGGCACAGTGTAAACTCCACATATTTTGCTGCAATTTTCAATTTGTCTCACCATATGTGCACTTAGGGTGAAATTCAACCCTCCCACACAATGGCTGGTTACTCAGCCTTTCAACAGTGTTATGAAATTTGCCCCCCACTTTCAAGCTGGAGGTAGGCTGGTCTAGCAGCCAATGCTGTTCTTCACCCCTGCAGTAGGTGTTAAATCCATTGCATATGGGCAAAGAAAAGATACTGTAGAGTTTTTAAAAAGCATTAGGTTAAACCTGCTGTCTGAGCTAGTTTATTCCACTCACAGAAGGACAATTCTTTCAGGCAGCATAGCAGGTTAGCAAGACTGGCACAGAGATGTGTGCAAAGTCCTTGTGACAATTAACTCTTTTCATCTTGAAACCCTTCTAAAGTCACAGTGTGCAAATAAGTTGTTTTAAGCATACAGCACAGGCCCAAACTATTGTTTGTTTAAATTCATGACTTTCTTGATCTTAACTAGATTATAAGGAAAGGCAATTTATTATTCCACTTATTTTGAACAAGTGAAATTACAGATTTTATGTTAAAACAGCACAGGAAAACTGAAAAATAGCATCACACAATATATTGTTTCCTCTGATGAAAGTCTCCATAATGAGGAAAATAAGTATCTCTTAACAATTACCCCAGCATATGAGGAGATCAGAAAAGGAACAGCCTAAATATATTCCTCTGACACATATTGGGTTAAATCAGCCTGAGAGGTCTTCAGAAGACAGAGGAATAAGACAATACCAATATTCTTTTGGAAGTACTGTATCATATACTATTGGCAACAGCAAATTTTCAAATGCAAAACAGAGAGCTCCCCCTTTGCAAAATAATGCAGTTGTTTATTTTTAGCAAGTGCCATAATGCCAAAACCAAGAAGGTATTCTGTTCCTTATTTATTTATTGATATATTAATTGAAACATTTTTATCCCTTTGGTTGCTTAAGTTCTAGCAGAAGTAACTTGAACAGTACTGAAGTTTAATAAGCTAAGTCTTATACAGAAGGTATTGTTTTCTTTTGACAGGGTCCAGGGCTATTTTTACACAGTTTGAGAGAGAGGCTACATTAGGCCTCAGGGAAGGAATAGTGTTTGATTCTTTAAGTAGGGCTTGCCTACCAGCAGCTTTCTCCCTCCTGCCACTTTATCCATCTTCTGTGATAGAAACAAAAGTTTGCTTCCCCCTTTCTTTAAAAAATATACATCACTAACCATCTCCTCCGTAATCCTTCTAACAAATCCTAGATTGTTTGCTTGTAACTCCTAACTCTAATATCAGCTTTTATGTTTGTTAGTCTTCCTTCCTCCCCATTCTAGCGACCAACCTCCCTGCCTCCTCAATCACGTGTTGTTTCTCATTTAAATGAACAGTTGGATTCTTTTATTTCTTACAAGTGCTGGATTCGCCTTATCGCCCTCATTCCTTTGGGGGTTGCCAATTGGTTTTATCCACGGATGTATCATTTCTCATGCTTCCTTTTTTTCTTACAAAGAGAAAGAACCACTTCGTCAACAAGCCTCTCCGGAGTGGAAGATTAAAAACCTAGACATCACCTACCTTGCAGCGCTACTCCCAACTGGGTTGTGTAAAACTCAATTAAATTTGTCCCCATTGAATACTGCATTACAGTACATTAAATAGAAAATTCTTCAAGCGTGATGACAAAGCTTGAAACCTTGCCTCAGAGCTGTTCCTTGTAGCTTTCTTTAATATTTCAGTCTTTATGGTGCAAGTCTCCCGTTGACACAACTTTAGTCCAGCTATGAAAAATCACAGAGCCCCACAGGGGTTCAAGAAAAAGGGGGAAGGGAGGAACTGTGAAAGCTGGTCTTGGCACTTTCCTTAGTGCATCTATTCAAAGAAGACTAGAACCTAAGAAGTATTATAGAGAACTACAATCTAACCATTTTAAATATACCAGTACGTTAATTTTGTTCGGGTACTTTTATGCATTTTCCTTTTACTAGGGGGTATAGATATTCACAATATCCCCTATTAGCAAACCATATATTACTTGAGGAATGCATCAGTATATAAAATAAGAAAGGGTCCAATGTGGGAAACAGTGGGTCAGAACCACCCTTTCTTCTTCCAGCCCACCCAAAAACTTGTATTCAGATTTGGGCCTGGATAAGAAGAAGTTGATATTAAGATCCAAATCTAGAGCCGAACTTCAACGCCGTAATAAATCAGTTACCATTAACTCGATTCTAAGTTACGTGTCAGTCCCTCCTTTCATGAAACAAGGGCTTACTTCAAATTCCTTTCCACCAAATCTTTATAGTTCCTTCCTAACAAAGCACAGTGCAAAATGATGCTGGACATTCAACATCCTAAATAATTCAGAGTGGAAGACGCCTTGGGTAAGAAGGTAAATATTTAAGATGAATTCCTCCAAAAGGAGGAGATGCATAAAAAGAGAGGAGAGAGAAACAATCTGAGACAGATCCCTACTCAGTATTATACAGACCAGATCAAGTACCTCCATGGCGGCTGTCAGTGTCCTTTGGCTCCAAGTATATCTAATTCTCGTAACCTTGACTGACTGAGTGGTGACATTTTAACAATTCATCAGACCACTCCCAATTAACTCTTGTCTCCTTATAATCATAAATTGGAACAGGAATTTCCTGAATACCTGAACCTATTCTTCATGACAATATCTGAATTTTATTTTTATGGTAGTTTTTCACCTCCTTCCTTAAACAGATACACTGTGTTACTGTGAGTTCTATAGCTTCAGAGGTGGCTGCAGTTCAGTTGTGGGATGAAAAGTGGCATATAAATATAGGATTATTCTTGTTTACTACTACTTTCTTTTATTTTATCTGAAGTATTTTGTGAATAGATTTTCATGGTGCGTGGTGTATGTCGTGATCCTTTGCAGTGCTTACTCAGCAGTACATCTCTCTACTTGTGTATTGGAGTGCTAAATAATCACACTTAGGCTACAGTAGAAACTCTGAAACAGAGCGGTATATCCATGTTTTTTTAAAAAAGAGTAAAAACAAAGTTAACTATACTTTAAGAAAATTTTGGAATTCAATGTTTTTAAAAATTCTTTTTGGCAACCCCTTATTATCCAGTACAAGTCCTCCTAAATCTAAACAAGTCCGATGTAATTTTTCTCTGTAGCTTCCATTTCCTAACCAGCTCATCTGGTAACATCGTATTTAGGATTCAAGATGAAGGGAGAAGGGAAGTGTGAAGAATATGTATGTGCCCTGTTTTGTGACTACTTTCTTCCTACAGTGAGGGCTGAGTACAGTATCTTTATGATCCCTTTATAATTAACATATCATATGGGCTAACAAGGACTGCTGCAGCAGTGACATGAGGCTCATCTTCCATTATATCACCTCTATATGCCTTCTATCCCCTGCATTCTTGAAGAACCAAGGACCAAACTCAGGTGTTCAACTAAGGTTGACAGTATGGAAAACTATGGGATGGATTCTCTACCCCATTACATCAGTTTTACCCCAATATGATTTCATTGAAGTCCACTGAGACCCCCTGATATTAAAATATGTGTATAGAATCAGGAAAGGTGACTACATTAGGAATATTGAAAGTACCCCAAGATCATTTGCAGCCATTTCTTATACCATTTAGGCACAGTCCACCTGCTTCAAAGTTATGGAGAAAGACAGTCATGTTTCTGTTTTACACAGAAAACTATCACTGTGCCAAGATGAAGCCATATATTATGTTCCACCTCACAGATATATTAAGCCTCAAATTCGTAAGTGACTTTTGACATCATCAATGAAAAACAAGACTATCTTGGATAAAATAAAATTCTTGAATCCTATGTTCTTCAGAGAAGACACTTTATATTTATTCCAGGGGTTCTCAAACTGGGGGTTAGGACCCCTCAGGGGGTCGCAAGGTCATTACATGGGGGGTCGCATGCTGTCAACCTCCACCCCAAACCCCACTTGCCTCCAGCATTTATAATGGTACGAAATATATTAAACAGTGTGTTCAACTTATTAGGAGGGTCGTACTCAGATGCTTGCGATGTGAAAGGGGTCACCAGTAAAACTGTTTGAGACCCACTGATTTATTGGCTACACGGCTGAGCACACTATTGTAGCTTTACAGATAGTAATAATAACACCAACACATTTTGATCTTAATCTCCATATGAAAACACTGTAGTTGATATTATGAGTTACACATCCTATCCATTTTACTTATTTCGTGTAGGACTAAATGGTGTGGTAACAGGTAGGTTTTATGGGCTATAGCTAACTGCTAGTCCATTCTATTATGAATCAAAGCCAACCTTTTACTAGTATCTGCCAAGTTGTTACTAAGTAAACATGATACTGTTTGATAAATCAGATGTGTCCCTCTTCATGGCATAAACCTGAAATCAGATAGGCTCATTTCCAAAACAGAAAATTAGATTCAGATTTATTGTTAAATACTGTAGGGAGTCTCTATTTCCCCAGCGAGCAGTATCATTGAAAACAGTAACCAGAAACTGCAACGGCAAAAGCAATGACCCAAAATAACCCAAACAAAACAACAACAAAAGATGTGCGTGTGTGTGTGTGTGTGTGTGTGTGTGGAGGGCGAGAGGTGACAGCAATATTCTACTCACAGTTCTCTGCCAGGCTAGTGTGCTCAAATTAAACTCCATCTACCAGTTCCTGCTAATCTGTAGGGCTAGATTCTCAGAGAGCACATTATAGGTATGACATTAGGGACATACCAAAATTGCAAAAACAAAATTTTTAGAATTTTATTCAATATGTTCAAGTGCGGCACCATTGTGTATCTTTAACTCCTGAAAACAGGCCCATTTCAGGAAAATATCCCTATTCAGGAAATCACTTAAAATATACTTAAGTGCTTTTTCTAAAAGAAGATAGACATAAACATGCTTGAGGGCTTTCCTGAATTGCACTCCGAATACTCTTCAAATATTTAGATTATAGGGGTTTTGCAATAATCAAGAAATTCATAAAAATTAAAATCCAGTGCTTACTCTGCAATCACAATGTGCACTACGGAACCTGTACCCATGTTCTTAAAGGAAAGGCCACTTACCAGCTTACCCATTTTGTTAGCTCTTTCTTTTGGTCATACCAAAGATTTTGCTCTCTTGGTGTCACCTATTTAAAATTTGATTTTCGTACAATTTCCTAATTTCCTCCTGTGAAGTTTAGGAATATTCTTTTAAGTGAGAGGAAAGTCTTGTATTGAAGGTATACCCATTTGAGATGTAAGATCTGGGTTCTATTTCTCATTCTGCAAAATACTCATGCAAATCATTTAATATCTCTATATCTTACTCTTCTGAGATGTAAACTGGGGATAATAAGATTTACCTCAGGGGTTCTCAACCTTTTCTTTCTGAGCCCCCCCCCCTACATGCTATAAAAACTCCATGGCCCACCTGTGCCATAATAACTGTTTTTCTGCATATAAGAGCCTGGGCTGACATTAGGGGGTAGCAAGCAGGCCAACTGGCCAGGGCTCCATGCCACTGGGAGGCCTACAAAACTAATTGCTCAGGGTTCAGCTTCAACCCCAGTGGCAGAACTCAGGGCCCTGCACAATGTGGCTTTGGCTTTCTGCCCTGGGCCCCAATGCTGGCCCTGCTTGGCAGCCCCCATGAAACCTGCTCACGGCTCCCTCGTGGGCCCTGGACCCCTGGTTGAGAACTGTTGATTTACCTAACTCTCAGGGTTAACGTGATGCCAACTTTTTGTAATGTTTGTAAAGTGCTTTCAGACCTTGCCACAGAAGAATAAAGTATTATTATTATTTTTAAAACTGTTGTAAATTTTATGCCTGTTTACCAACCATGGAGAATGAATTTTGATTTTTTAATTTTCCACAAAAGAGATTAAGCGCAGTAGTGATAGTGCCACATTCCCCACACTGCCAATGAAACTCAACCATATTCTGCAAGACCAGACCCAAGAGGTGACAGGATAGATGTCTCCACTTAACACCTGGCCACTTTGCTGAGAACCGCAATATTGCCAATTGGTACCAATTTTAATGCTTTTTATAATGTGGACACACGACCACTGGAAACTAGATTGACACCCCATTTTTAACATAGATAACCAATAGTCCCAAATGATAAAAGCTTTACAACTCAGTGAGGCTGGATTTGAACTGAGAATTCATTTTCAATCTCCTGAATTAAATCAGTTATATCTTTATTAAAATTTAACCCTCTGTATGTAATAGGCTATATCAATTCAGTTCAATCAAAAAACATGGAATCCAAGAATCTTGCTTAGGACACATTCACTTTTGTAACTGAAACTAAACCCTACGAGGTATAAATTAGGAAATGTACTGCATGCTATAAAGATAAAACAGTACTGTACATGCTGCATGAAAAATCATCATATTGTGCCCACTTGGAAAAGTGGTTCCTTTTTCTGTATGTCATACTACAGTTGATGTAACTGAGAAAAAATGCACACATAAAAAAAGACATATTCTTTCCTTGACCCATGTGCAGAGCTCACAACCTTTAGCGGGCTCCAGGCAAGGTATATGGAAAAAGGGGAGAATATATCCCAAGGAGTTGAACATTATCATCTGTAGCCTTGTGTAAACTATAAGAAAAACAATTAACGTCTATTCTTAAAGGGCCCAGATTTTACATTTTGAAGAGATTTCTCTGGAAACAGCCCAAACTGGTAATTCTTAAGATGGTTATCAAAATAATTCCAACTTTTTTTTCCAACCTCTCTACTTAACATCAGAATAAAATGAAGTGTACTTCCATCTCAAAGTAGTTTTGTTTCTTACTAAACTGTTCCTGGAGCACTGGTCCACAAAGCTCTCTGAGGATGGGTATCTGAACATGTAGCCAACTCTTGTTTAGCTCTAATTCATTTCCATTTTAGGAGGGAATGGGAGATAGTCTCAAAGTCATACTTCAGACTGCATTCCACACCCAACTAAACTATTGCAAAATATCATTGTGATTTGATACTTAATTTGCTCCTTTGATAAATATACCATTGAAAGTTATTCACAGAACTGGTTTAGTCTTAACCTGTCAGTCTTATTTTAAGTTTCATTCAATTGTAACTTGAAAATGTATTTAAAAGCACTTGTAATTTAACTCCTTAATACACATATGCAGCCATCATAAGAAAGCAGCCTGTTAACTTTTAAAAGAACAGTTTATTAATAAAGAATTTATAATTGTTATGTTCAGTATACGCCACCCTTCTCATTTTCCAATACTAAAAATTTTTTTTATCTTGTATTTTAATTTCAGTTACCCATCATATAATATCAGTGAACTTTCTGGCTGGCCCAGTTCACTCCCTCATGTCTCATAGGCTTCCGTTCCAACATTCTAACAGATCAGCTGCATTAGTTCATCGTAGTTTCAGAGTTGAAGGTTAGGGCACATCAGTCAATTCCTGTGAACTGAATGATCCTTGGCTTTCTCAAAAATATCTTTGCTCTGCTTTTAAGTAGTTTGTTCTCTGGCCTGATTGTTCAACAACATATTTATTCAGCAATATGTTTACCCATACAATTGTAAAGGGAAACGTTCGCTTAGACAATTATGTGTTATGCTTTACAGAATTATTATTATAAATGTGATATGTTGATTATGGTAATGACAGGGAGCATTGCACATATTATCTGACTATGTTCTTGAATTCCATAAACAAGAAGTAGCAGGGGTTACTAAAATCTTCTGATAGAGTCTGATAGCGTTCTTATTCAGTTGTCCTCTAATTACATCTGAGCTCTTAACATTATTTTTAGATTGGTCCACACCCACCACGCTCCCCAAGATGTAGTTTTTGTTCATGTCCTCAGTTATCCGAATCCTTTTGTCCATTACCTTTTTCTTGAAGAAATGGTGCTTTCCTAATAAATTACTAAATTACTATTACCATTAATACTTTCATTACTTCTAATAGATAGCATTTACAATAGTGCTTGTTTATCCATCAATTTCAAAGCACTTTGCAAAAATAAGTTAAAAACTACTCTCTCTCTCCACTTCTGACTCTTTCCTATGAAGCAATAGATGATTGTTCTTTGGTTTGGGATCATTAAAGAAGAGAGTTGCCTAATAATAAGCAGCTATGGTAAGAGGTTTGTGAAAAGCCTTTTAAGGCTTGATTGAAACATTTCAGACAAGGTCTGACTTCAGCCACTAGACTAGAAAGTATCAAGACAGTTTCTGCTCCAACAGTGAGCTCCAATCCAACACAGTGCCCCCTAGTTCAAAAATATGGATCATCATTGACTCACAGCAACTCTCTACTAAAACTCCTTCAGTATCATAATTTAGCCCAGAAGTGGGCAAACTACAGCTTGCAGGTCACATCCAGCCCGTGGGATGCTCCTGCCTGGCCCCTGAGCTCCTGGCCTGGCAGGCTGTTGGTGTAATGCTCTGGGAGGCCAAGCAGGGCAGCTGCAGAGCTGTGGCCTGACCCGGTGCTCTGTGCTATGCAGTGGAGTGGCTGGCTTCAGCCACCGCCACGTCACTAGCCACCAGTGCTCGAGGGTGCGCAGTAAGGGGGCAGGGAGAATTGGGAGTTGGATAGAGGGCAGGGGAGTTTAGGGTGGTGGTCAGGGGGCAGGTTTGTGGATAGGGGTTGTGGAATGAGGGGGGTTGAATGGGTGCAGGGGTCCCTGAGGGCAGTCAGGAAGGAGGGGGGATTGGATGGGGCATTAGGGGGCAAACAGGGGAAGGGGTTCTGGGGGTGGTCAGGGAGAAGGAGTGGTTGGATAGGGCAAGGGTTCTGGGGAGGCATTTAGGAATGAGAGGAGGGGTTGGATGGGGTAATGGGGGCAGTCAGGGGTGGCAGTTCTGGGGGTGGTCAGGGGACAGGGAGTGGGGGCGGAGGGGATGGGGCAGGAGTCCAGGGAGGGGGGTCATCAGGGGGCAAGAAGCAGGGCAGGGGCCAGGCCACACCTGGCTGTTTGGGGAGGCACAGTCTCCCCTAACCAGCTCTCCATACAATTTCCGAAACCCAACGTGGCCTTCAGGCCAAAAAGTTTGCCCACCCCTGATTTAGCCCATATTTCAAAATCCTCTCTTAATATTGTTCAATCAGGGTGTACTGTAGCTGTTTCTTTGTTGGTGCCACTACTGCTGAGCACACCCTGATCGAATGGAACTGAAAAGAAACAGAAGTCTTTTTCTTCCTTCTGTTTTTACACCACATAAAGAAAATTCATTGTAAGAGAGCTGTTTGGTCCTTCCGAGCACAATCTGCAATAATAGGGAGTCATTATCCATAAGTTTGAGAGATACTTAAGCAGATTGCAGCTTTTCTATACATTTCACTTTCTTTTTTGCAAGTCATGTTTAAACCAGCAGAGGCATCTCTTAGAACTGGGAGAAAAAGAAATTTACATTAAAAGAAAAATTTTTAAGGATTTGTTAACACTATTTATTTCAATAAGTCCACAATCTGTAGCAATCTGTAGGGCGATTGGAAGTCCCACTATGAATGGGAAGCATGCATCTAATCTGGTTGCGGGATTGCATACTGCCTGAATACCACAAGACTTTGCCTTTTGTGTATATATTTTTATTTATATGCATACATATAATTATTATTATTATTGATTTTTGCCCCCAAAATAAGGGTAAAACAGAAAAAAAAAGACAAAAGAAATAAAAATCAAGGAATGGGAAGGGAGAGAAAGGAAGATAGAGAGACAGGGAGGGAAAAGGAGAGCTTTGTTGGTTTCCATTCACTAAGAAATAATCAATGGTTTCTAAAAAGTTAGATCGAGTCTTTTCAAATTCATCCGAGGACTATCTTTTTCTAACTGTTACTTGCTCTTTAGATGCCAGGCTAGCCAAGTCTCTGTAAGAAGCTTCTATCCCTAAAGGCAATCTCTCTTCTATCTAAGCAATGTGATTGGTTTGGCAAGCACTGCTCTAGAGAACCAACCTCCCCGTCTGTTGCAGTTTCCAAGATGATGGGACATATCTCAAAAGACAGTTCTAGGAAGTAATTTTTAAGGAGGTATCTATTATCATATTTATCCTCCTATCTACTTCTAGCCAAATGGACCACATCTTGGGACAACCCCAAAAGTGAGTCAGTGTGGCTCCAGGAGACCCACATCTCCAGCAGCAGTGTGTTTTGGCAAGGTCAGTGCACTGTAACCAACAGGGAGACTAGTATGAAGAAAACAGAATTCTTTGATCCAGCCCTGATGCAGGCAATCTAAAGTAGGGAGGATCTTTTGTTGCCTCTCTTTGAAGCAAGGATGCTATGCTGGGACATGGTGGGAGCAGAAGAGGGCAGTGGACAATGGGTCCTTTTGCTAGGTAGATACACAGGCTGAACCTCCTGCCTCTTGTTGTTGGGTGCAAAGGGGCACCCTCTCCCGCTACAGCCTATAGGCTGTAAAAGAGACAGTGGAGCAGCTAAACAACTACTACACACCAAAATTCCAGGTTATGGTAAGAATACTCCTTTTTTCCCAAAGCCCCTCGTAGCCCATGTAGCCCATTTACTGGGGATTCATGTGGAGAGTATTTGGCCCATAGGCTATAATTATTATTTTTTAATCTTCACCTAATTTTGTTTAGAATTTAGTATGTATTTTTCCATTTCCATAATTGGTTTCAGTTTACTAGCAGAAGCTCTTTTCATGTGATAGAAATGACTGGTTTGTAGTGGATTTCATTATAACTTAGTTAAAAAGAAAGTATACGGTGAGGTATAGATATTCCCTTCTTCACTGACACTTACCATCTCATTGCTGCCTGATGTAGCAGTGGGCTGAAAAAATTACCTCCAGTATGTACAGGGTATGTCCCTTTTGAATTTCCAACATTACATTACATTGGCATGCAATCTAGTAGTAGATGGTAGGCAAACAGGTAAGAGCATGACTCACGTTTGAAAACTGGCTATGTTTTTAAAAAAGATCACAAACTTCCTCATTACAAGAGGTTTTCTAACTTCTTACAGCCCTGAATCCACTTGTAAGGTTAGAAAACATATCTCACAATCCCCACTGTTTCTATGTGATCCATGCATTTCTTTCAGCGTACAAAGTATTTTATCCTTTTTAATACCAACCAGTCTCTTTAAGCTTGTAATTTAACAATAGGAACAAAATGAGCATAAAATGCTTTTCAGAATACCACAGATCCTAAGGATTACTAATTAATAAATTATGTAGGGCCCTATATGTGTTTGGGTAATTTGAGAAGCTAGAAATGCTAGTCATGCCATCACCAGTATAAGCAAGCAAAACAGTCACCTGTTTGAGTTTCCAAATTAACAAAAAAATGAGCATAGTGACCTAATTCTACATCATCTGCCTGAGGTTGATGACTAGAGACCAAAATTCCTTCCTTCATGCAATAACTGACTTATTTGTAACCAGCTAGAAACCAAATACATTCAAGTGATTTCAATGTTTTCTTCCAGGCAGTTATTCTGCCATATACAGTCAATATTTACTTTGTGTTAATTTTCAAACTATTTTTTGGTAGATAAGCATCTTGAATATTATAAAAGAACCTTCTCTTAATTATTATAACCAGGCTTCATGTATTTGGAAGGCAAGGTTGGCAAAGCCTTATATCATACTGACAGTTATCACACAAGACTTTATATAATGGATAAAGAATATATTTCTAGATTTCCCCCCTTCTATTTCTATGTGGCATTCCTGCCACCATTAGTTTCCCTTGTGTCATAAATACAGATTAGCATTATTTGACAGGAATCACTATAAAACAAGCTACCGATAAATCCAGCCCTGTTTCCTTCCACATAAACCTTCTACGGACAGCTCCGATGGGGCTGTTCGAAAACAATGACCAAGTTTGATTTTAGGCTTCTAGGTCATGGTTTCACCTTGACAACAGCTCTTTCATTTCAAGCAATAACATTTGCCAGGATCCCTAAGGTGCTTTCATTTTTGTCAAGAACTGGAAAAATAACCTATGAAAAAATGATAAATCTTAATTCACAAGCTGCAGGACTATCTTTGTGTCTCCAGCACAAAACTTCAAATCCAATCCAAGAACTGGATGTGTATTAGAAGTCTTCAGATTTAAACCTTGTCCACCATGATCAAACTGGATTTATGGAGCATCAACTCTCCAGACACCATCCAGCAGCTTATTAATTTAATAGACTCCTGTCCATTTCATGATGTTCCTGCCCTGACAGTCTCTCAAGATAAGGCGAAAGCCTTTTGACAGGACAGAGTGCATATATATTTTCTTCTGTTTTCTTGTGGATGGGGTTGTCAACAACTTGAAATGTGTGGCTCAGCAAATTTGTTTTTCCCCCCTTGTAGCTTTGCAGGGAAGATGACAGCCAACATTCTGTAAACTAGAGGGGTCATGAGGCCTGTGGTTTCCCCCAACCCCAAGTATTTATTTAGCATAACGGTCTGCAAAATAAAAGTGAACCGAGTAAAAGGAAAATAAATTACATTTCATAACCAGTGTGGACAGGCGCAGGGAATTGACAAAGGCTCTTATTAAGTACCAATTCTTTCCCTTGAAACTTATTTAGAAAAATCAGGGGGAAATATATTGAGGTTAATAACAGAAATCTTTTCATGATTATCTTGTTTAATTTTTGCAGGTGGATCTAAATTTGAAGAAGTATTTATTTTCACAAGGCTCCAGTGAGCAATGCAAACTGTGCTTGTTTCCTGTGCCCAAGATACACTCATGGGTGAGCATAAGAGTTAATGTCCTAGTTCATGGCATTGTTTGTTGCTCCACTCCCAAAGTCTACTACTCCATGCAAGTCATATGTCAGTGTTCTGTAGCTAACCCTCCCTGAAAATAAAAGGAATTCAGCTCTCAAAGAACAAAATAAATGTCCCAATATTTGTGAGAGAGCACAGCAAAAATTTGCACATACTACCAAAAAAGAAAACAACCCAAAATTAATATATGGCATGGCTGACATTTCAATGAAATGCACAAATAATAAATTGCTTGATGAAGGAATTATATAAGTTCTTTTGTGCTGCATTTCTGGACAAGCAAAATACATGACAAACATGTAGAGGGACTGGAAGAATTAAGTGTGTGATTTTAGGTAAATGCAGCAGACACATAATAGAGATATACTGTACAGACTTTCTGAGGTCATTCACAGGACCCTATCCTCTTCACATTTCATTCCCTACAGTGAAACCAGTTGACAAGCATATTAAGTAAAAAATGAAAGATAAAGTATTTGTTGTACTCTCTTCCTCAAACCTCAGTCTTTCTCTGTTTTTGGATTGCGAGTTCCGTGGGGCAGGTACTGTTTATGCCTTCTTGTCTCTCTGGAATGCACCCAAGAGACAGTGGGTGCCATCATAAATAAACAATAAATACAATATCTTGCCCTGCTTGCTGATGCCACATGGGGTGTAGCAGGGGTGAGTGTGCGTAAAGTTCCTTGGTCAACCTGCCAGCTCAATGATTCTCCAAAAAGGAGCAGCACGAATGCTGCCCTTCCAGTACATTCTTTCTACTTGTCATGGCCCATGTGCTAACCCTTCTCTTAGTGGTCATGAGGGTATACTGCCCTAGTGCTAAATGGGTGGGAAAGAATCTCAGGCCCCATCCCTCCAACACACGTCAGCTATTCAGAGAAGGATTGGGCATTGCTATTATTATACATATACACTGCACACACATTCAATCTTATTTTTTTTCCTGACAACAGCATTTTACAATTTATAAGAGTGTTACGAAGAAATAAATTTGAACACGCACACTTTCACACACAAATAGCCAATAAGAAGTCTGCCAATAAGAAACATCACAGAAAGCATGTTTACCTAATAGAGGCTGTCCATGGGGGCTAACATTCTCTCAACAGATACTACATTCTGATTGTCTACACAGAACATAACGGTTTACATTTATACATATAGGGATTTAAACAAAATATGCTTTTAATAATATGTGAAAGAACACCTAGAATTCTGAAGTATATGCTCCAAAGTTAACCTTTGACCTATTAAAAAATTTCCCTTTGACCCACAACAAAATACACTCATATCCTAAGAATATTTGACCTATACCTCATGATGCTATGTGTCTGTACAGCAATTTAGCATTGTATTGGCTGAAATTGCAAAATGCATTTGGTACTGGAAAACCCTCTTGCGGGAGAAAGCTATAGTATCAAGAATTTCACAGAACAACTACAGAAAAGTAATCTCATGTCACTATACAAAAAAATTAAAATTCCTCCTATTGTAAAGTGGCCTTCACTACAAAGGTAAAATAGACTAAATTTTCTTTAAACAAGAAAAGTTTATTAAAAATAATATTCAGTTCTGTATGGCAGAGTAACTTAGCCCTTTTACAACAGTTGTATATCTTCAAAACATTGTATACATATTAGCTAACTATCTAATTAACTCTCACAGCACACTAGTGAGGTCGGTATAGAGGTATTGTTTACAGACTAAGACACATAAAGGTTAAGAGACTTGCCCAAGGGCACACATCAAGTCATTAGCAGAGCTGAAATTAGAATTCATGAGAGTCTGGTACCCGGTTCTGTCCCCTAGCCTATACTATTTTTTTTAACAGTGCCTATTTATAAATTCGCTACGTGGCACAATTTTAGTGTGGGTGTCTGTCGTTTTAACTAATCTCATCCTGTAAATCTACCCTAGCAGACTTGTTCACCATTATGATCAGAGAATAGACGTTTTGCGGCAGCTTTTAATAGTAACATCTGTTTGAACAACAAGCATCCAAGCCTTAGCTATGTGGTGAATCATTCCTCAACAGATTTTTTTTTCTTTTCCGTTTTTGTATTTACAATAATAAAATGAAGCATTATTAGTTCTTACCCTAAGGCAACGTCGTTTCTACCTGGGATTTTGTATTTTGTCTTAGACTCTCAGGTTACAGTGATTGCAGTTTCACTTGTGGAGGAATACAGGTTTTCAAGGTATTTAATACCACATATCAAACAGTACTGGGGCAATTAACAATATCACTCTGTAGAATTATTTACAAACAAATCATTAATAATTTTTGAATACCAATGGAGTAAGAACAAATGTTTTTTTCTGCTGCATCCTCTTAGTAATAACTAAGGGCATAAACTACTCAGTCAGGACAGACAGAGAATGAAATAACATCAGTAAATCACTAACAAAAATGTAAAAATAACCAATGTATAACATGAAATAAAATGACAGAAGGCTCAAGAAACATTTGAGCTGTTGTTGCTGTACAACTGAGCCAGTAGATGGCTCTTTTTCAGTAGCTCTAAGGCCAGTCGGCCAGTATTCCTGACCTCAACCATTCCTGAAGAACATGGCAATTTGAATCAAAATTATAGTTTTAAAAGCAGCCATTTTATGATCTTTGGTTTCCAATACAAACATGCTCCACAGCTCCTATGTGAACTTTAGACACCCTCAGTCTTATGCAGCATAGTCAAGCAGTCTTCGACATATATTAAACATGTTGGTTTTACTGCATGGAGTTATCCTGTGGTGCTCTGCAATCAATTACTGTTATACTACCATCATTAATAATTTTCTTAATGAAAATGATTCTGTTGATCTCCGTTGTATTTTAATTATCAGAGTTAAGCATAATTACACTGCAGCTCTGAGCTGGCATGTAGACTCCTTTAGGGCGCAATTTTGTTTTAACACACTGATAATGTAATTTTACATTGTGTCAGTTGTTTAGTTATTATCCAGTCATACAATTCCACTGTATTCCTGATAACAGATAATAACCTTAGCACCTCCTATATCCTGAAGTCATTTAAGAAGCAATATTGGAATCTCACAACTCACTAACTTAATCGCCTTATGATTTTATAATTCCCACAGCTAAATATTTGTACAGGCACCCTGTTTTAACAATGCCACTAAACATACAGTATCCATACGTTCCATATGAAAGTGAGAGTGGTTTAAGTAATGCACCTAAAATGTGTGTATGTGACTGTGCATTGCAGTCTGTGCAACTGAATTTTGCATATTGTTTCTATTCTCTTATTTTGAGTCCCATTTAATTTGCTTAAATTCCTAACAGCCCTTTCTTAGCTTATGGATGTATTCATAGATCCAATTTTATAGCTCTCCTAAATTTTTGCATAATCCTGTGTTAGGCATGGCTGCTTCTCAAGTACACTAAGTTGCTATGAACATACAGTTCATGCATAAATACCATCTCGGTCTGTTTCAAGAGCAGCTGTATTTTGAATCATTCAACCTCTGTTGTTTGAAAGAACACATTTGAAAAAGTCTATGTAAAGCACAATTCCTAAAATCTGTTTTAAAATTTTTATTATTATGTATTGGAGAGTTCTTAAACCACTGAAGAGTTTATCTTTTGTGGTTTCTAAGTAATCATTAAAACAAATTAAACCGGACATTTTGGATTTAAATGTAGTTTTAAAATAGTCTTCTCTTGTCTTTTAATCTAAGTTTACATTATACAAAAATAAGAGAAATGTAAATGGACTGAAAAAAGTGTAGTTGCTTAAACTGTATTAATTGGACACTTTTTGCTTTCACCATTAGTCTTAATGCTAATACACACATGACCTGAAAGGATACTAATATCATTGCCTTCAAACCTTGAATGATTAGCTATTTTCTTATTCATAGTCTGCTCACACTGAGTATTTTCTGATGCACAGTTTAGTTAATGAGAGTTAAACAGAGACACCCAAACATTAAAAATACAAGCGACCTATGTACTGGAATTTGCAAACGTCATAGGTCAGTATTTGGAAACTGAGTATGCATTCCACTATATAAACATAAGGAAGCCTGTGTTTCCTATATCCAACCCTATATCTATAAATAAACGTATAAAATTCATGTTCACTCACCAAGCACAAATACTGCAGAAAATTTCCAAGGCAAAAAGGAGAGTTAGGTGACCTACTCCCATTGGCTTTTGATGGGAGTTGAGCACCCACCTCCCCTTTGTGCCTTTGAACATCTCCCCTACACCTTCTATTTGCAGTATGAACATTACTTTAATTATTACAGCCTCTAATCACCAGGCAATCAAGAATGTCATTCCTATGTTCTTACAGCATACTTGGGGGCAAAACTCTGTTCTCAGATGCACAAAAAACTAGAGATGAATGCAACTTCTGAGTGCAAAATTTGACCCTAAATTTTTAACATTAGCTGATTTTCAGCCATATTTTGCTTTTAGGAATGTGCCAGCTTAGTGTGCTCATCTTATCTTGAGTATACTGAGAATAACCTCTGACACATGACCTAATCAGCCCACACTGGGTTTAATTAACTACTTTCTAAAATGACAATGGGCAGTTATGAAAAACCACCATAGCCACCCAAAAAACTGCAACATAACATCAAATTACAATCTCATGACACCTAACACTATTATATTTGAACACAAATCAAGGCAATGTAATCTGAAATGTAATGCAAATTGAAGAAAGAAGCATTATTGTATATTTATTTATTTTGAGAATATTATATTTGGCATTGTTTTAAGGTCCAGTCCCATAAATCCTTCTGACTCAGAAAACTCATTGCATGCCATTGTGTTCCAGGCACTTAGAATTTACAGGATTGGGTGCTTAATGAACCACAGAATACCCAACTCAAACTGTGCAGCGGGTAGAGAATGCAGCAAATGTTCCACATATATATAATCTATTTTGCAAATTCAATTAATTTAGTTTCAGATTTGTAATTTACAATTCCAATTATGATTCAGACTTTTGTCATCTATTTTGTAACAATATGTGTTACATAATACAGCTGGGATATCAACGTTTCTCTTGGACAGTACAGAAGATACCTTGCAATACAATTCTGTAGAGCTAAACTTTTAATACCATGTGACCATGTATTGAAATGTGAAATAAAAAATATAATAATTTAAGTGAAATAGGGGGCATTTTAATTAAATAAACAATGTTTTCTTTCATTCAGAGTAGTTGTACATCATACTGAATAAGTTTACCTTATTCCAAAACTCCTCCATGTTACTATAGATGTGTTCATGTAGATGTAATGTATCTGTATAATCAATCAGTTAATGCTTGTTAAGTATTGTATATGTACTAAGTATTATAATATTTACAGCAGGCTTATGTACTTGACAAGACACTGTCTTATGGGAATTCTCAGAAGATATGTAAAAGTGAAAGAAAATTCCTATTATAACAGAAAGTTTCTACAATAAAAAGTTTGTCCACGAAGCAGGTTTAACACTATTCAAAATAAATTGCAGTTTGAATGCATAAGAAGCTCTGCCATACCACACACACAATACTTCAGAAATTTTCCCACTTGGGCAGTTCATCACAGTACTCCTAAAGAAGCATGACTGGATCCCCTTCTAGATTTGGACCCACTTCTGTGGTATTTCAGGTATTGCAGGTTACAGAACTAATGTACTGGTGGTTTGTAATTATAACAGAAAGAATTTGTAAGACCCTGGCGTGCAACTCATTTTGAACATGCTAATTCCCTGTTTTCAGCATTTCAACTTTCAAAGGCTCATGGCAGTTTAAAAGCAATCCTCTTATAAGTATATAAATTGCAATGATTATAGGAACAAGTTGTAATTGTTTCTAGTAAGTTTTTAGGAGTCTTTGATGTTATGATTAGTGTTTTCTATGTTAATATATTGATATGGGGGCTTATTTGCCTGGATGCTGAAATGGTCACTAGGTTGTCACAGTAAACAAATCTTTGATCTCAGTAGGTCTATCTGGTTAGACATAAAATCTAAAAGAAATTAAACAAGAGCAGTACAAGTTCTGAAGTATTCACAAAGCATTGAGATTGGGGAGTTGAACACAAGGATAGAGAATCATAGTTTTGCAACCAGATCTTGCTTGGGAAAGCCAAAAACAGCAACAGCTGATGGGTTGTTCCCATGCCATGTACTGCTTTTCCTATAATGCTGTAACATATCCATGGTTGCACACGGAGACATCATGTATCATGGTTGCTGATTATACCACACACCTGGCATTGTGGATTGAACTCAGAACCTTTTGCTCCAAAAGTCTTTACATCTTGAGCTAAAATAGATATTACGTATGGGAATAATAAGACACATATCTGGGCTTGGCAGGCTTAGATTTTTTATCGGTAAGTGTCAGTAAATACTGATTTCACCGTACACATGCAAACCGTCAAAAAAAATAATTCCATCAATAGTAATTGAAATGTACACATAGGCAAAGTAAGAAAAATGCTGCTTGATAAGTTAATAGAGGTTGATTTCAGTATATTTACTTTGCATATTTTGACATCTGATGTTGACAGTTTATGGGTTTTGTTGTGTTTTAGCAGTTTTAAAGCTTTAACTTTTTGAATCTTAACAACTACTGTCATTAAATTATTATTGTCTGACCTGCCCATTGATTTCCCAGAACTATGAACAATTAAACTGATAAAAACTGGAAAAAAAAATGATTAAACCCCATTATTTTGCACAGCTGTGAAAATTTAATTGATAAAAATAGAAAAATGCTTAAAAATAAACACTGATTTATCTGTTGAAATTATATATATACATTAATTTATATATATAAACATGATTTCTGCCAAGCCTACTTGGATCATTTTTGTGCGGCTGCAAAGCAGTCACACTCACTTGAGCAGGCCTGACTTTCCATCCCAAAGAGGGCAGTGGTATGCATTCTAGTTCATCCACCCATTACAATATGACATCACGATGCTCTATCTTGGTACAGAAAATTTACCAAAAATAACTTCAACATAGTTTGATGTCACATTCTGAAACGACAAAGGCAATGACCCTGCAAGCTAGCTGCTGTTATTTTCTATTATCATGCAGGCATGAATTCTTAATCCATGTAATGGTTTCAATGGTAATATATTTTACTGGACCAACTTCTGTTGGTGGGAGAGGCAAGCTTTCAAGACACACAGAGCTCTTGTTTAAGATCTTTCTCAGAGGTAAAAAGAGCTATGTGTGGCTCAAAAGCTTGTATCTTTCACCAACAGAAGTTGGTCCATCAAAAGCTATTACCTCACCTACTTTGTCTCTCTAATATCCTGGGACTCACACAACTACTTCTACACTGCATACAAGATTTCACGTAACAATCTGCAGTATAATATGCCATGGAGCAATGCAAGCTGATTTGATATGTAAAAAGCCAGGGAGAACTTACTTAGAGAGTATACACATAATATGGATCTAATATTTCCCTGAGGCCTTGACTCTGAGGATGAAATGAGCATGATATTTTATATGTGGCATCTACCTTAGTAGTAGTGACTCTCTGCTTCAAAAACATTTAATATATTAGACAGAGTGTGGTGGTTTCATTATTAAAAGACAGCAAAATAATTTTATTTAAGATGTGAAGTAGAGGAATAAGAAATACTTATATACAAGACAAGGGAAACATACACTGCTCCAATTTGCTTTCTCTTATGCAATGGGTATGTTTCAATGCTGTCATTAATTCCTTGCAAAGAAAGGAGAAGAAAATCAGCTTGTGTTTACCTTTGCTGTACATGATGCAGTTGTTTTTGTTGTCTTCTACTCCTTGCCAAGTCACATCCAGCAACCACTTGGGGCCAGCAGTCAGCACCATAGGGACTGGAACCTTTGTCTTCTGCAGAAAGGATGATAATAAATAGATGCCGTTTGCTTGTGTTGATTAAGAACTTGAATACTAATAGTAATAATCATTTTATTTGCAAACAGCTAAATCTCCAAACCCATAAGCCAAGGTCTTATTCCCTAGCCTCAGGATATTTTTTAAAAAGATACAAGCAGTAAGGCTTTAGTGCTTTCACTGATCTGAATGGTGGAATTATTATCAAGGATTTTTCTGAATGATATTGGATCAGATCTCCAAGATTAGGCAGATCTCTGGTGGCTCAGAATTATAAAGGGAATGCAGATGACTTTTACAGCAAAGAGCTAAGTGTTTAGAAGTGAACTTTAGACACATTGTACTTCATTATCAATAGGATCTCACTATTTCCTGAAACAGACAGGAAAGAATTTAAAGAATCAGTATCCATTTCAAAGACATGTCCTGGGTAACATTTATATTATAGGGAAATTATTCCGAATGGATAATGTAATTTCCCCCCATTTGCTAAGTGTTGATGTGCAATTTTACTATGGCTGAAATAATAATCATGCTAATGATTCACTACACAGGGTCTCCAAAAGTCTGTAAAAGAGGTAGTGTGAATGAATTCAAATCAGAGGCATTAAAGCATGACATCGCCAGTTCTAAAGACACAGAGGGGCAAGGAGATACACACGGATAGTTTTAACAAAAATATGTCCAGTGTACATTTTAGATTCTATACTCATAGGGTTTGGATTTAAGAAAGTACAGTACAAGTACCCAAATTATTTGTGCTTAACTCTTTTCATAAATCTAATAGCAAAAAACTGACTGATCTGGAATTTAGTAAGCCTTATCATGAGTGCCCTTTCATTGAATGGTAGTGAAACGCTGTTTAGACTTTTATCATTCAGAGTCCTTTTCCTGTATATCAAACATTATGAAACCACAACACGGAGTATAGAGTACAATAAAAGGGTCTCAAGGTAATTTTTAACTGAAATTTTTTTACCTAGATATAATTCTGTACAAGAGACTCCAAACCTTTCTGGGAGAATTTCTCCAGTTAGTGCCAGTAATGGTTCACTTGAGATTTTCCAGTGATTTCAAATATCTAAGGAGCTGGAAAACCATGTGGTCACATGGAAATTCCAGATGCACAGACATTTATTGAGTATTATAGAAATTTACTGAACTATTTTAAGAGGTACAATCGAGTGCAGACTACTTGCAAATAAAATGAGAAGATTATAAAGGATTTTATTTATATAAGGAAATATTAGCTTATATGAATCCATACTGAATATCATAATACTTTTTATTGAAGACATATTGCCACTGCTATGATGATCCCCCCACAACACACCTTTCAAGAGACATGGGTCTTGCATATGCCTCTCACAACATGTGATGTACCTCATCCAGTGCACCAAATACCCCAAGAACAACAACGTGGGTGAAATCAGACAATCACAGCGCTCTTGAATGAACTCACACAGAAAGATGATAAAAGACAAAAACTCTCTATCATCCATGAGTGAACACTTTTCAGAAAGTGATCACCCAGTGCTGGGTTTATAGTGGCTCCATGAAGCCAGCCCATGCTTAGAAGGGGCCCCGACCTGCTCCTCTTGCACTGTGCCCCAAGACCCCACTGGCTCCCCTTACCCACCACTTGCTCCTCTCGGTGTGCCTGCCCGCTGGTTGAGGACTCATCTCCACCCCCTGACCTCACACCCTGCTCCTCTCAGCCCCCTGGCCAGAAGTCTACACAACACAGTGAAACAGACCTGCAGTCTGAGCCTCCTTAGCGAGCCCAAGTTGGCCACAGATTTTTCTTTGTTGTGCAAAAATACCCTGAGTACCTCTTCCAGACCTGAAGAAGAGCTCTGATGTGTAGCTCAAAAGCTTGTCTCTTCCACCAACAGAAGTTGGTCCAATAAATGATATTACCTCACCCATCTCGTCTCTCTGATAATATTTTTTGATCTTCTTGGGTCAGCTTTGATCATATCACTGTACAGCACTGTTGCACTGAACCTAATATTCTTTTGTTTATGTGTATTTTATCTTTCGTATTCTGTATGTAAATGTTCATCCATAGGTTTTTACTTTTTCCATGTGTGCTATATTACATTATTTGCTTTTCCAGACTAACAACTGGAACAACTTAGACAACTAAGATATACAAATGCAGAAGTTGTGGCTAGTATGTACAGTATGTGGGGAACTGTGATGCAAATTTTATCGTCATTACATAGATTTGGAATATGGATTTAAAGCAATGATTAGATTTGACTAGTTGAGATTTTTTGATTATGTTATGCCCCTATTTAAATCACTAACAAGCCATATGTATGACAATACCAGTTATGTAATCAGAGCATGCCATTTACATAACGATCCTGCAAACAGACATTATATAAATGAGACATGCAGGGAAGAAACAACAAAAAGAGGGAAAGACAATCAAATCATTAACCCTTCCCTCTACTATTATAAACAAAATATGAGCCTGATTTTCTTTCACACTAAAATAATTTTACACTGCTGGGGCGATGAAAAATGGCCTTTGTATACATAAGAATCAGGCCTGTATGTGTTTAAAATCACTACAAGCTTTAGCAGCAAAGTCAGCCTGCAGTCAATGGGAGCTGAGTGTGCTCAGCAGCTCGTAGGATCAACTCCTGATTTAAGTTCACATTGTTGTTTGTTTCTCTTATCCAGTAAGTGCAGAAAAGGACACACATTTACTGTTCTCCAAGTTCCAGCTTCCACTTCCGCAACTCTCCTGACTTTTCTCTTTTCGGACATCTGACCTTTCATTCCTTTCCTCCTCACCTAGACTTTCTGTTGTGCCTCAAGTGGCTGTTATTACTATTTGCATTAAAGTTGTGCCTAGAGGCCCCAATCAATATCAGGGCCTATTTGTGCTTGGCATAGCAAGAGACAATCCCTGTCCCCAGCAGTTTATAATTTAAATAGACAAGACAGGTGAAGGGTGAGAAAAAGGAAGTGTTATCACCCCCCTTTACTGGCCTTGTGAAAGCGGGGTAAGGGGAGAGAAGCTGTAGATGTGATAGCTTGATTTTAGTAAGGCTTATGACATTCCATAAGTGAACTAGGGAAATGTGGTCTAGATGAAATTACTATAAAGTGGATGCAAAACTGGTTGAAAAACCAAACTGAAGCGTAGTTATTAATTGTTTACTGTCAAACTGGGGGAACGTATCTAGTGAGGCTCTGCTGGGGTCTGTCCTGGGTCTGTACTGCTCAATTTTTTCATTGATGAAGTGAAGAGCATACTTATAAAATTTGCTGCGAAGGAGTGCTAGTCCTTTGAAGGACAGGGTTAGAATTCAAAACAACCTTGACAAATTGATGTCTGAAATCTTGTCTGAAATCAACAAGATAAAATTCAATAAAGACAAGTGCAATGTACTAGACTTAGGAAGAAAAAGTCAAATGCACAATTACAAAATGGGGAATAATTAGTTAGGCAGTAGTACAGGTGAAAAAGATCTGGAGTTATAGTGGATCACAAACTGAATATGAATAAAAAATGTGATGCAGTTGGCTAATTCATTCTGGGTATATTAACAGGAGTGTTGTATGTAAGACAAGGGAGGTAATTGTCCTGCTCTATTCGGCACTGGTGAGGTCTCAGCTGAAGTCCTGGCTGCCACACTTTAAGAATGATGTGGACAAACTGGTGAAAGTCCAGAGAAGAACAAAAATGATAAAAAAAGTTTAGAAAACCTAACTGATGAGGAAAGGTTAAAAAAACTGGGCATATTTAGTCTTGAAAGAAAGAAAAATTAGGGGGATCTGAGAACAGTCTTCAAATATGTTAAGGGTTGTTATAAAGAGAATGGTGATCAATTGTTCTCCGTGTCCACTGAAAGTAGGACAAGAATCAATGGGTTTAGTCTGCAGCAAGAGAGATTCAGTTAGATATTAGGACAAGCTGTCATAAGTAGATAGGTAAGGTAAGGGTTAAGTTTCTTTTACCTGGAAAGGGTAACCAAACACCTGACCAGAGGACCAATCAGAGAACTGGATTGTTTAAAGTCAGGGGCGGGAATTTGTATACTCGGGGTCTTTTTTGTTTTCTCGGCTGTGAGTAAACAAGGTTTCCTCCTAACTCCTTCTTATCTCAAATATTATACCAAAAGTCTGTGAGTACAAAGGAACCCAAAGCAATTCGGCTGTGAGGAGCTTTGGGTTGTATTTACAGATGTGGATTGCTGGGTCTTTGTTGTTCCTCGGCTGTGAGGAACAAGCTACCTTACTGATTCCAATCTTCTTCTCATTCTACTAAGGGGCAGTGAGTACAAACCGAGAACAAAGTAAAATCGGCTATGATATGCTTTGCTTTGTACTTACTGTGTGTGATTGCTGGTCTATTTAAATTGGCTATTTTTTAAATCAGACTGGGGTATTCAGATTTTCTTAAGTAGGAGCCTGTATAAATGTTTATGCAAGTTATTAGTCTGTATTGTCTCTTTTTCTATATAAAGCTTTCTTTTTTTTAAAACTTGTGGAAGTTTCTTTTTCTAGTAAGGCAGAGAAAGTGAAACCTCTGTATCAGGTACCTGTCTCCCTCACGGGAAGGCAGGCACGGGGAAAGGCAAAGCCAAGCTGTTGGTATTTTGCATCTCAATTGTCCTGAGGGCAGAGAACGCTTATCTCTTGGGAAGCAGAGAAACCGGTTTCTTGATACTCGCAGGCTAGACCAAGAGGCAAGCCTGGGAAGGAGGGGGGAAGGGGTTTTCTCCCCTGCTTTTAGCATCCAAGGGATTTGGAATCTGGGTGTCCCACCAAGGGAGGGTTGGGGACACCAGAGAGAGGAAAGGGGGGATCAGGCCCTAGCAATTCCTGATCTGGTGGCAGCCTATCAGATCTAAGCTGGAGATTAAGCTTAGAGAACTTCATGCTAGTACTTCATATTTGAACTCTAATGTTCAAATTGAGGATTAATACTATGACACAAGCTTCCTAACTATAAGGATAGGTAAGCACTAGAATAGGCTTCCAAGTGTGGCTATGGAATCCCAGTCATCGGAGGTTTTTGAGAACAGACTGGACAAACAGGGATGGTCTAGGTATAACTGGCCCTGCCTCAGCATGGGTGGCTGAATTAGATGACCTCTGGAGGTTCCTTACAGCCCCACATTTCTGTGATTCTATGGACAGGGAAAAGACACACATTCAGATTACATGATGTGCCCATCATCACACAGGAAATCTAGAACAGAGCTGGGAACTGAACCCAACCCTCTCTCTTGTGCTTTAATCATAGAGCCATTCTTCCTCTAGCTAGCTAGAAGACCAATCCCAGGCTAGTAACTCAGTACCTGCGAGACCAAAAGACATATTGCTAAAGCTGGTGCCTAATCTGCTCCTATTCTGTATCCATGCACCCCAGCAGACACTGAAAGCCATCAGTCAGACCTGAGCCTACTTTGCAGTCACCAATGGTGCTTTATTGCTTAAAGGTTTTCTTGAGCTTAAGAAACTGAACTGGGGGCATTAAAATAGCTCCCAGGTGAGGTGTTGAAATCGGTTCAACTGTCTGTGAATGGTTGCTGAGTACCACAACTGGGCTGGAGAGAAAACAGGGTGTTTCTCTTTAAAGTTCTGCCACTTGAGAAGAATCAGTGGGCAAACCTCAAAGGAATCTGCCATGTTCCTGTCCTACCTCTGAGCCAAGCTATAGAGATATGTAAATAAACTTCTTTTTATTTGAAAGTGAAACTTCACAAAGGCCCAACTGCCTGTAAAGCTTAGCAACCCAACTGAGGGAGAAGTATAACTTCTCTTTGAAAAAGTTCGTTAGAACCATATTATAATAGCCATAGGAGGTGGCCACATGTTCATGTTCATCCTGGGCCACTGTAGTACTTTTAGGTTAGCAAATTCACAATCCACATAAGATGCTCACAACAAGGCAGGGTATCCGACCTTGTTGTAACCTGTTGCTTGGTAAGAATTAAAACGTTTACCTTTTCAGAAAAGTTCTTTTCCCTAATGTGGTTAAAAGTAAAAGACCACAGTCCAAGATAACAAGAAGCTATGATTAAATCAGTAATACTTTTATCACCTCAAGCTTAGACTACTGCAATGTGCTACATCTGAGGCTACATTTTAAATCCATTTGAAAGCTGAAGCCACTCACTTGTAAAGCAAGATACCTCACCTTGAGCATGTTACACCAGTGCTTTTGAATCTGCATTAAATGCCTGTAGGCTTCTACGTGGAGTTTAAGGTTTTGGTTGTGACCTATGAAGCTCTAAATGGCCCAGGATCTGTCTATTTGAGAGACCACTTTTCTGCCCTTGACACACTGGTGGTCTCTTGATTTAAAGTGGAAGGAACTGCTGGCAGGGCAAGGTGTTCTCCATGAGGGCTCTTCAACTTTGGAACTTGATCCTTCCTTGGACCAAAATAATCCGAATGTATTGACTTTCAGGGTATGCTACAAAGATCACTGTTCCTTGGACTTCTGGGGACAGGGATACTGACTGGGGTAATACCAGGGGAAAGTGGAACATTCTTTAATCTTTTTACTGTAAGGTTTAGCACATGATTGCTGGTATATGAAGAACTTTGCTGCTGGATTTCCCTTTATGTTACAATTTGTGTTTATAAATTAATATTTTAAAAGGTGTCTATAGTCTGGGAGACGTGCCCTTTTCTGTTGTTATAAATCTATAGAAATAAATTAATTAAATAAAAATTGACAGCACTTGCTCGGAGTCTCTGAATAAGCCCAAGAGTAGTCTGTTTCAGGTGCTTTTCATAACAGTAGGATGAATGTGTAGGATGGCTGAAAAAGACCTCAAAAATCAAATTAAATATTATTTCTCCCCCAAAAAAGAATTATAGTATAAATTATTCAGGAAGCTTACACGGACATTCTGTCCACATCCAAAGGAACATAAACAGGGATTCCTCAACTTGCCTTAAACTCAGATAGACCATACAATGGGAATCTTTCAATAAAGATGCAGTATCACCGAACTGAAATATTGTTTACTATTCATTCTACATAGAAGCAAAGGTTCTTGAATACTTTGTACCTGAGAAATCTATTTCAGCTAAAGGTCTTATATTCATACAAACCACAACCAGACAAATTTGACAAGGACAAACAGGGTCAAAAGTTTGATCTCTTAGGGAACAATTAGAATCAGCTAATGAGTATAAAAGAGGTCAAGCAGACATCCACTTTTCTGGACAAACAAGGGGCGGTAACCCTCAATAAATGTTTATACTTGAGTCAAGAGGTTAATGGAGATAAAAATACCCAGCACAGAGATCTGAGAACAGTTTTACATTGCAACCTAAAAGGAATCAGTTCTGGCAAGGTAACGTTAGATAGATTTTTTCTTGCATTTAGCTCACAAAGATTTCTAACAATGGATGTGTGCAGCATGGCAGAAATTTGAAGAAACCAAAGTCAAAGGACATTTTGTCATAAGCACGGAGGATGGAAACCATGAAATTCTGGTATCAGGAAAAGGGAGGTTAATCATTACTAACTGTTTTATGAGAAGCTGTGTGAAAGGAAATAAAAGATAGTGAAGTTAATGTCTAGTAAGTCAGTATAACATGATGGCAACGTCCTGGGAATGCCCTAACAAAGTCTGTTCAGCTTTACCCGAGAGGATGTGCTGTTCACTGAAATGCCACTATATTGCTAACATTTATTTTTTTCTCCGCACTCACTACAGGGCTCCATAGTGTGAAAAATACCATAAAAAGTCTAGACCTCCTGAAAGCATCCTCACTAAACTGTGGAACGTGCTGAGAACAGCTGAAGATTAGGGGCCTCATTTCTAGTTCTCTTCTGCTCCAACCCAAACAGATTTCTGTTACAGTTTGCTAAAAATCAAATCAAATCAAATCAAATCAAATTTGTAATGGCAACCATAGTAAATCTCCTGGAGATTTTGGGTTCCCATAAATCGTAATAGGGAAGATTATTCTTTCTATAGAATCTTCTTGGCCCAAGAGAAAGCTCTGATGCCCCTCAGGACAATACTTTCTACAGACAATTACAAATAACACTTCACTGAAAAAAGAGCTGTAGATATCCCTTGGGTGACTCCAGATATGAATTCAGGTCTGTTAAAATGTCAGTTAATAAACACATATGTGTTTCTACTTCAAAATCCAATTCAAATTCAATCTGATAGCCACCAGGATGATGTCTCACTGACACTCTGACCCTGCAGAGCCCCCTTGCCCCCGCCCCGGTGACACTAAAGTCACCTTTAGTAAGTCACTGTACCCAGCAAAGTATAAAAAGCAAAGGCGTATAAAACTCATCAAATCATTTCAGCTGGAAGTGATCATCTCATACCATCCTCCATTCAGTAAACAGCATAGATTTAAATAGTTCTAAGACATCCCTAATAAACTGATACTTATTCCCACAACGTTGGTGATTTTACCACATCACTTCAGCTCCCCATAGTTAGAGCTCTATACTGTACTACCAAGGAAATGTTGCATCTGTCCCAGTCCAATTCCTCATCAGTAAATCTACTATGAAATCATTAGCTCTTAAAAACGACATAGATTAATTTCAGACAGCCACATCACAACTCAATGTACAAATAGAGATACTCCTCTTTGTGAGTTATTCTTGTGAGGAAGAATGGACACTCCTTGAGTTTAAAGTGGAGGCATTTCCCTGGAATACTCCCATCTGGTGCGAAGTCCTTCTCCATGGAGATCAGGTTCCAGAAAGCATGTATCTAAAGAGATTCACTGAAGACCACTGCTGACTGCACGGAAGACCATAGCCTTTACGTTGAAATATGCCCTCCCCTTCACTACTTCCCTATAGCCGATTGGCAGCATGGTTTCAGCTGGAGCTTTCCCAGTGGAAATGGGAACTGGTTTGCACTGGGGAGCATGCTGTGAGCAGCAGCCACTTGCCCTCAGCTACTCACAGATCTCACTGCTAACTGAACTCCTGGTCAGAGCTTTTGTAGGATTTATGAGCATGCTGGGAGGTGGCACTCCACACTTCCACATCTTTTGTGGCTGGATTTGCAGACACAGACTCCCTTCCTGTCACACAAGATTTGGAGTACAGGCAATGATCTCCACTTTTATGGCTCCATGCTACATGCTGACAGACCCAGTTTAAGGCACAGGCAAGACAGGCCCTAGCCTATGGTCATAGCGCCTGGAGTCATGTAATTACATCAGTATCTTAGATTTCACTACAAAGAAAAAAAATTCTAGTCCTCATGTTTGTGAGGAAAAGGTGACCTAAATGTAACTGATGCAGTCATGTCTGCCTGAGTCTGCAGACAACCTGGAATAATATCTCTGAGAGATGTGACCCCACTCATGCATCTCTATGGTGGGCTAATTCCAAGACCCACCATAGGGAGCTCTGGCAACACTACCTCAGCAGAGGAGTGTGTGTGCAGAAAGAACAGAAGAGTGTAGCTGGTACTGCCCAATCACCTTAGCAGATTTGGCTGCTTGGGTAAGCACTAAGATACCCCTTGCTGATATCCCCGCTGTTACTAGCTACCGGATGTTGAAGCTGCACCGGGGAGAAGGATGCTCCCATGTCAGCTCCCAGCCTTTCTCAAAGGGGAGGAGGGTTTGCCACCACTGGCCACAAATTGAAGTGGAGCCATGGACAGCCCATGTAATGCACTCTCCTGACGAAACATGGTGCCATCACTATGAATATTTGAAAACCTGCTGGTCCTGAAAAATCTTGCATCATCCTGAGACTCACAAAAACTCCATTTGGCTGCTATTTAATTTGGAATTCCTCCTGTCTGATGAGAGAGACACTTTAGAGGTTACATGAGCTAATTTTTTCATGACAATACATATGAGGATCGGCACTGCTCACAGACGCTGTTGCCAAATCAAAGCTTTAAAAGTTTCAAAAGCAAAAATGAGTATAGACAGATGGAATCCCAAAAGACAGCTGGGATTCCCTGCAACTGAGAAATCCTGCATTTTACCCCAAGGGATCATTACTTGTCAATGGCAAAACTGTACACACACTTCAACATACTTGTAGGATGCTGAAACAGACAAAAGAAATTCTCACACCAAAATATATTTTAACTATATTTCTATGTTGCATACAGAGCCTTCCATTTGAGGATTTCAAAGTACCTTACAAACATCAATAAATATGTCTGTCAGGTTGCACCTCTACTGCAAACTGAATGCAAGACAGATTGAGAAATCCTTCTAATATTACCTTGCCAGAACTGATTTTTTTCAGGTCAATATGTTAAACTAGTCTCAGATCTCTGCTGTTCAGGTACAAGGCAGTAATTGCCATTAAAAAGCAGCTTTAAACTGTACTTTTCAAACTCTGCACATGAAAATGCAGCAGATATTGGTGCCTGTTTGGGTCGTTGTGAGATTCAGGGGATGAAACTCAAACAGGCACAGCACAAAATTCACAACCTACAGGGAAGGGAATTTAAGGTGGTTTTTTCGACTACCTTCGTACCCTCCTGATGTTGGGCTGGAGTGACTCCGATGTAATTTAGCCTCCCAGCCCTGCCACTAGGCCACAGTGCTTCCTGGAATCTCCACAGAGCTAGGAGTGGCAGTTCTCTCTGCCCTGACATGCCTCTCCCACCCCCATATCTCTGCCCCGGCACTAGGGTAACCAGATAGCAAGTGTGAAAAATCAGGACAGGGTTTGGGGGGTAATAGGCACCTTTATAAGAAAAAGCCCCAAATGTTGGGATTGTCCCTATAAAATCAGGACATCTGATCACCCTACCTGGCACTCCCCTATGCCAGGGCTTGTGAGGGAGTCCTCAGAACACACCTTTACAGCTGACTTCCACAATTCTTGTACCAGGACAATTCTGCCCCAGTCAGAACTGGGGGCTTTACAGCTCCTTTACAACACTCTGATCCTTTTACCTGGCATAAAGTGGCTGGAGCAGGGGCGAGGATCTCACCTAAGGGATGCATTAGTGATTAATGTAAGGTAGTACTCTTATCATATGGCCGTCCTTTACATAACATGAATACGGTGGAACATGTATGCACTATTGTCAATGCCAAGCATTCAAAAATCATGAGTCAGGCCCCCAAAGTAATGGAATTACTTTAAATCAGGAGATTTTATAACAAACAATTAATACTGGGTTCTTTAAGGTTGCCTTCTGGTTTTTGAACCTTAGGGTCATGTTTTTAATCTTTTACTCTACAACCATGAGGGTTAGAAGCTTACTTAAAAACAAGACAACAATAACAATTCTGCAATTCTCACATATCCACATGACTCTGGAGCTAGAACTTTAAAAAAACACCTATTGCCATGAGAGACACGGTAATACAGTGAAAGTTGGCAACACTTTTTTGGTGTTCTGGTGTGCCTTTTCATTTTACTGTGGAGCTGAATATGTTTGATTGCTTGCCATCATTCACTGTATCTCTCACAATATGTGCACCATTGGTGAAAATACTGATAAGCATGCACCAGTACAGATAAAATAAGACAGTGTGCAGTACTGTTAGAAAAGGTACAGTCCAGAACTGCTTGCAACACATTCAGACTGAGTCATCTGGGCATTTATTTTAGTACACTAATGAATTACCTTAATTACTCTGAAACCCTTAATTGCTATGGTGTATTGTCATTCCTGAGAATTGGAAATGCATTCCTATTATTCACATATTTTTCAGACTTTACTATATGTCTGCCTGCGACCCAAGAACCTCTTAATACCAACTAACAAGAGGGTGCAGTGAGGTTACAGGATCTCCTGATTCGGGTATGTACATTCAGGTTCACCAAAGAGGTCTCAAATGAAAGAGGTCTCAAATGGTGTCATACTGGTTATCAATATCACTGTGCTTTTTAATGGCAATTAAATTAGTACAAATTAATTATGCATATTTACTGAAAATATTCATATATTCTAGGGCTGGAAGGGACCCCAAAAGGTCATCGAGTCCAGTCCCCTGCTCTCACGGCAGGACCAAATACTGTCTAGACCATCCCTAATAGACATTTATCTAACCTACTCTTAAATATATCCACAGATGGAGATTCCACAACCTCCCTAGGCAGTTTATTCTAGTGTTTAACTACCCTGACAGTTAGGAACTTTTTCTTAATGTCCAACCTAAACCTCCCTTGCTGCAGTTTAAACCCATTGCTTCTTGTTCTATCCTTAGAGGCTAAAATGAACAAGTTTTCTCCCACCTCCTTATGACACCCTTTTATATACCTTGAAAACTGCTACCATGTCCCGGTCTCAGTCTTCTCTTCTCCACACTGAACAAATCCAACTTTTTCAGCCTTCCTTCAAGGTCATGTTCTTCTAGGACCTTTTCTTCTTGTTGCTCTTCGGCACCCTCTCCAATTCTTACATCTTTCTTGAAATGCGTTGCCCAGAACTGGACACAATATTCCAGTTGAGTCTAACCAGCGCAGAGTAGAGAAGATGACTTCGTGTCTTGCTCACACACCTGTTACGCATCCAGAATCACTTTGGCTTTTTCTGCAACAAGCACCCACTGTTGACTCTATTTAGCTTACGTGGTCCACTATCACCTAGATCCCTTTCTCCTACTCCCCTTCTAGAGAGTCTCTTCCCTTCTGTATGTGTGAAATGATTGTTCTTCCTAGTTGGAGATTTGGCATTTGTCTTATTAACTTCATCCTGTTCCTCAGCATTCTCCATTTGTTCAGATCATTTGAAGGTTGTACCCATCTCCAGCAGTTGTATCCCTTCCAGTTGATTCATCTGCAAACTTATAAGTTCTCTTTCTTGCCAATATGTAGTTGGTGATGAAGAATGACAGGCCGGTCCCAACAGGTAATCCCTACTCATTATTCCTTCCAGCAGGATTGGGAACCATTAATAACTACTTTCTGAGTATGGTTATCCAGCCAGTTATGCACCCACCTTATAGTAGCCCCATCTAAGTTGTATTTGCCTAGTTTATTGATAAGAATATTATGCGAGACCGTATCAAATGTGTTACTAAAGTTTAGGTATACCACAGCCACCGCTTCTCCCTTATTCACAAGACTCATTATCCTATCAAAGAAAACTATCAGATTGGTTTGACACGATTTGTTCTTTACAAATCCATGCTATTCCCTATCACCTTACCAACTTCCAAGTGTTTGCAGATGATTTCCTTAATTACTCGCTCCATTATCTTCCCTGGCACAGAAGTTAAAACTAACTAGTCTGTAGTTTCCTGGGTTGTTTTTAGTTCCCATTTTATAGATGGGCACTATATTTGCCCTTTTCCAGTCTTCTGGAATCTTTCCTGTCTCCCACAATTTTCCAAAGATAATAGCTAGAGGCTCAGACACCTCCTCTATTAGCTCCTTGAGTATTCTAGGATGCATTTCATCAGGCCCTGGTGACTTGCAAGCATCTAACTTTTCTAAGTTCTTAATGTCTGTGTGCGAGAGTTGGTAGCCAGCAAAAGTGAAAAATAGGGTTTCTCTCAAACAAGATATATTTAGTCAAACTAAACTGAGTATTGTCTTGTTCACACTGAGTGCCTCATCACCAATCTGAACTGAACGAAAATGAAGGATTATAAGAACTTCAGGAAGAGAAATACAGCGGGGGAAAGAACTTTATCTTGACGAGCACTTCAAAAGTTTGCTTTACTATATTTGGGGGGCAGAGAAGACACCCGGGCACTCTTCACCAAGCGAGTAAAATAACAGTGCTTTTGCGTCATGAAAAACATGTCTCAACCAAGGTTGGCTAAAAATGCTGGTGAACTTTGGGTGAGATACGCTTCTTTAGACAAGAGGTTAATCTGTTGGTTAATTTTAGTCTCTAGCAAGCATGTTATGATTTTGCTTTATATGTAAAGGTTTGTTTCCAATATTCTGTCACTTGACCCTCAATTCTTTGAAAGTGAACTTATGCTTCTGTTCAGTATAAATATCTCTAAGTGATGTGGTATTAAGCAATGTGATGGCCCTGAGTTGAATCTTAAAAGTTGGTGTGAGCTGTTCCCTTGAGAAGAGCAGGCCTGGTAATTTTGTGAGAGTTCAGTGGATAAGGGGCTGGACACGGCAGGGAATGCTCCGAGAACTCAGAGGTTGGTGTATGCCTTTCGCTATTGTACAGAAAGAGAAAGGCCTGCGGTAGCCTGGTAGGCAATGCTTGTACTGCCAGAGACTGGTGGTTTCAAGGAACTGATCTACAGCAGGCAGAGATAAAATTGCTTCATGCTAAGGGAAGGTTGTGGTGAGGTGCCTTATAACACTGGGTACCCTTGGGGAGTGTCACATCACCCACTTCAGCAGATACCACAACTCTTTTCAGGTTTGCCAGAGAAGAAAAAGCTTGTGTATTAACTGCGTGAGTGCTTAGCTTATTCTGCTTCTACACTGGCTTCCTTAAACATCTAGTTCACAGCAGGCACGTTCGGAGACTAAATGCAGGGATTTGCATAGTCACTCCCTGCAAGTAATTTGACACCTACCTTTGGATAAGACACAATAGAGATGATTCACATATGAGCTGGTTGTAATGTAATAGACAATCTGAAATGTTCTGTTCTCAAGAAATCATTCACTGTTTTAGGGGATAATTACAGGTGTTTTTGAAGCATTTGGGTTAATATTGCCTTTTCCTAATGTCCATCTATCCTCACTGATACCATCCACAATGATTGCTGCTTCTGTTGGTCTTATAATTGCATTGGGATGATAGGGTGCAGTTCTGACCCTTCTGTTTTGTAGTAACTTTTGAATATATTTTTCCCTTGCACACTTTTTTACTCCAAGAGGATTACTCGTTCTGCAGTCTTAGTCTCCCTTTTAAGTTTCTCAGTTTTTGTAGATTTTATTTTTGAAAAATTTATTAAAAATATGAAATATATATAACTAGATTAAGGATTTTTTTTCCATACATAAGGTAGAACAATGCTTAAAGCCATATGTCATTGCAGGACTATTCCATTTTCATTTAAACCATATTAAGAAGTCTTTAGAAAATAAATATTTAATAGATATGGATTGTGCTAGCCCTCTGTGTTTAGGTAGGACTAGATTACTATGTAATGCTCTGGACCGTAGGTTCTACACCATGTCTGATGCAATACCAAGGCTTCAGTGTTGCTCAGATTAAATACAATGCATCCACTAAATACAATGGCAATTCCCACTAACTTCAGTTAAATGGGATTAGGGATAGACTATCTGAATTTTCTCTGGTTTTACCTAAATGTATCTTTCCAATAGTGAATATATATTTGTACTAGATTTTTTTTAAATCAGGTGTTATGTTTACTAAAAGCAAACACGGTAATTTAAAATAGCAGCGTAAATTTAAGAAATAAATCAGACTTCTATACATATAATTATTTATAGGTAGTTAAAGCACTAGAGTTTATTTCATTTTAAGATTACACTTGACATATCTGAAAAATTCTAATGCAGATTTTATTGCCTACACCTACCCTTTTTGTGCTAATGGACTAGACATAATGAATCATTCTAATTTGGATGAAAGGACCACACAACACTGCTGCAATACCTTAGAGAATTAAGGCTCAATTCTGATCGTCTATATTTATGAACGTGTATTTTGGATTAGGCCACTATCTGTACATCTGCTGAGTCTCAAGGGCTGTGTATTCCGCTAAGTATTCTGACTTTCCAATGTATTATTTCACATGTGGTCATGGGATATGAGGAGATTTGATTATGTCTGTATTTTAACATTGATTTAATACATAGCTATGGAATAAAATCTAATTTTCCCCTCACATCTGTATGTATAAAAATTCTACCACTATTACGTGAGCCTTTATATATTCTTTACTTAGTGAGTATGTCTGTAGGTGGAAGGAACTGAAACATCCTTTTGGGGTGATGTACAACCAAGGAGAATCTCCTTAGGAATGGCTTTAGAAAATCAGCTTCTCTGGTCCATAAACACAAGTTTAAATTATCTTCTGTGAGTCTGCTGTTAGCAGTTACACTGTTACATTATGCATGATTCTTGTCTGCTCATGGAAAAAAAGAAGTGCAACCATCTTCCATTAGTGATTTTCTATGTTATTCTAAGCTTTACTATTTATAGTTATTATTAAGACGAACTGTTTTGCATATTTGCTAAATCTTATTATAAATGTTAATAATAAATATAATTCTGGACTAAATTCTGTTCACTTCAAAAAAGAGTTTTTTATTTTCTGAGTGACAGCAAATTCACTTATATGGACACAGTTAAAATTTATCATATTATTTTCCCATCCTTAATCAGTTAGACTTCTCTGGTATACACCTCATTTGTTCATATTACTGGCTGCAAATCTTGGTCCCACTTAAACAAAAGGGAAATTTGCCACTGATTTAAAGAGTAAAATATTTAGCCATTACAATTAATACATCGCTATATATTACAGAACATCATAGTAGCATTTTAGGTAGTTTTCTATCCCTCTCTTCACTTCCCCAGGCCACTGTATAGATTTTGAATAATTACATGACTCTTTGCGGAATAGCACTGGGATCCTAGCCAAAATAATTTTGAAAATTCTGATGAAGATTATCAAATTGTTTAGCTCCGAACCATGGGTAATATGACTATAGTATATGTTTATTATGATTTTAGAAGGTTTAGGCCAAAAACTGACTGACCAAAGTTAGCACCTCTATTTTGCAAACTGGCTCACTTTTTTTTTCAGTTTGAGAACATATCTAATTAAGTCATTTTTCTTCAGTTCTGTTTAAAGGATGTGTGCTCCTTCCTGTCACCCCACAAAGTGAAAATGTGCTTCTCTAAGATGTCTATTGGTGTGCAGAAAAGATACTGATTGTGTATAACTTGAATGATTAGAGCTGTGTGTGACATTGCTCTCTCATTTAAATTACTGCAATCTATTAAACATTTGCTGTATAACACAGAACTACAACTAACCAGTCTGAGCTACAATTTTGAGGAAATGGTGAAGGTCCGTCACTGGGACTAGACATAATAACGAGGAGTCCAGCATTGGGACTGGTGGTTATAAGGTTCTGGTTCCAGTAAGACTCAACAAACAGCTCAGATCAAAATCTAAAGTGCAGGAAAACAGCCTGTAGCTTCGAGATTAGCTTTCTCACACTATCTCTGAGTTAAGCCAGCACAAACATCATCATGAATGCATAATTATGATTATGCACTACAGTATGCATAATAGATCTTAACATCTGGAAACAAAGAAGTAGGACAGGAATGTCATTTTCAGGCTTTTGGTTTTGAGCACAATGAACCAGAATGTGGGGGTGACAGACTTTTTTGTGAATAAATACTGTTGCAAGAAAACATATTTTATTTGGAAAATCCACTCTGACACTGGCAAATCCTGTTATAGTTAAAGAGTCTAAAAATGGAAATACGTTTATATTGTGCAATAAATTTTAACTTGAAAATAATAATAAATCAGAAAACAAAAATATTTTAAAGTGTTCAAGCAAACTATCAGTCTGTCTCTTTGGAATAAGCAACAATAGAAAAACATGGACAACCCTTAGAAAATTGTTTGAAAATAGTTTAAATATTCAGAGGGATGTTTTCCTCAGAACCTAATCAGTGTTTGGAATTCTCTGTCCCAGGAGGTTCGGTACTAACAGACTCTACTTTAACAGGATTCAAGAAATTAAATAGACAATTATATGTGGCCCAAACAAGAACATCAGAATGGCCATACTGGGTCGGAACAACTGTCCATCTAGCCCAGCATCTTCTCTTCTGACAGTGCCCATTGCCACATGCTACAGAAGGAATTAACAGAACAGGGACATTTATTGAATGATCCATCCCCTTGATGTTCAGTCTCAGCTTCTGGCGGTCAAAGGTTTAGGGACACCCAGAGCATGGGGTTTCATCCCTGACCATCTTGGCTATTAGCCGTTGATGAACCTATCCTCCCTGAACTTACCTAATTCTTTTTTAAACCCAGTTATACTTTTGGTCTTCACAACATCCCCTGGCAACAACTTGACTGTGTTTTGTGTGAAGAAGTATTTCCTTCTGTTTTAAATCTACTACCTGTTAATTTTATTGCATGTTAATTTCTTGTGTTACATGAAGAGGTAAACAACACTTCCTTATTTACTTTCTCCACATCATTTATGATTTCATTGAACTGTATTATATTCTACCTCAATCATCTCTTTTCTAAACTGGTATGGTCCCAATCTTTTTAATCTTTCCTCGCATGGAAACTGGCCCATATCCCTAATAATTTTTGCTGTCCTTTTCTGTACTTTTTTGATATGGGGTGACTAGATCTGCATGCAGCATTCAAGGTGTGGGGATACCATGGCTTTATATAAAAGCATTATGATATTTTATGTCTTATTAGCTATTCCTTTCCTAATGGTTCCTAACATTCTGTTAGCTTTTTTGACTGGCGTGGCACATTGAACAGATGTTTTCAGAGAACAATCCACGATGACTCCAAGAACTCTTTCTTGATTGGTAGTAACTAATTTAGACCTCATCATTTTGTATGTATAGTTGAAATTATGTTTTCCAATGTGCCTTATTTTGTATTTATCAACATTGAATTTCATCTGCCATTTTGTTGCCTAGTGACCTGGTTTTGTGAGATCCCGTTGAATCATTTTGCATCAAGTTTGTACTTAACTATCTGGAGTAATTTTGTGTCATCTGCAAACTCAGCCATCTCACTTTTTACCCCTTTTTCCAGATAATATATGAATATGTTGAACAGCACTGGTCCTGGTACAGATCCTTGGGGAATCTTGCTATTTGTTTCTCTACACTGTGAAATAGATCATCTATTCCTACCTGTTGTTTCCTATCTTTTAACCAGTTATTGTTCCATGAGAGGACCTTCCCTCTTATGCCATGACTGCTTGCTTTGCTTAAGTGCCTTTGGCAAGAGACCTTGTGTCACAGGATTAAATGGGATTAGAGGTAAAGGATGATGTTTCTTGCTTATACTGGTCTGGATGGCCCTCTTCACTTATGTGGGAACAAAATCCTGTGGAAATGGTGCATAGAATTTGGAAAGTAGACCTGGGGTTCTATGGCATACTTCTTTCAAGCTAATGTATGACCCTTTGTGCCAAATTAATGCTGGTCCTTGGTCTGCTGAGTATGTCCCTTTAGGGCAGCTGCTCCCCAGCTCCAACACCTCCTTACATGCCTTTTAACATGTATAACACCTCTCTGTGGGTATGTCTACACTTGGGGCTGGGGCACGATTCCCAGCTCAAAAGAACATATTTGTGCTAGCTCTCGCTGAACTAGTGCAATAAAAAGAGAGAGTGTAGCTGAGGCAGTGCAAGCTAAGCTTGTCTCAAATATGTGCCTGTCAGAGATTGGGCATAAACTCTGGGTAGGTAACCTGTCCCACCATTTGCCCTGTCTACGTTGTATTTTATCACAGTAGCTCAATGAAAGCCAGATGAGTATGTTTCCTTGAGCTGGGCATCACATCCCCAGCTTCAAGTACAAACATACTCCACTATGCTCCTAAATCCATGCACAGGTGCTAAATAAAAGTGGCCTGATTTTCAGAGATGCTGAGCACCCACAAATACCACCAATTTTTTGCCCTGTTCTTAAAAGTGGGGTTAGTTTTCATTAGTAAAATGAAAACCCACTATGAGTAAAATGAACCAAGTGGGGATGAGTTTGCTGATGTTTTCATGCAGACCTATGCTATTGTAGATTAACCTAAGATAATCAACCACCTTTTTCATGCTGGCTTCAGATTAGCATATCTAAGAACAATATTTTACCATCAAGGGCTATTTCTCCTAAATGGCACCAAGTCACCTTCAACAGAAATGAAATCAGGTTCTTGGGCCAAAATTTTCAAACCTGTCTGCCTACAATAAGGCTTCCAAATCGACATTTAGGTACCTAAATAAAAGGAGGCTGATATTCAAAGGTTCTGAGAGTTTACAGCTCCCACTGAAGTCAATGGGATGTGCAGATGGCAACTGAAAGTCCCTTTCCAAGACATGTCATATAGCTGCCTAAAGAATAGTCGCTAATAAACCAAGCAGCTTCAGAATTATGAAGAACCAGGGGATTTTAGGACAGTGCAAGCTTGTGAAAATTGCTGAGTGCAGAATCTTAGATGGCCAGGTTATCACTGTAGAAGTTAGTAAAACTTTACCATAGAATTTCCCTTGTTCTTGCAACAAAAATTGGTCTTAAAATGTTGTAGAATTCCAGTCACTCTGTTTCAAACCATTACTATGTATCACTTAGAACTAATTGGCAGCAGCTGCTCTAGACAGACTTGAACATGCCATACAGGCTGAATCGTTTTTTCTGCTCTCAAGAGAGCTGTCCCTCCAGGTAAGGTTTGAGGCCATTTTTAGTACAGTGCATTGATCTTCCATTGCAGCTTCCTGGCCTGTGTATATATTGAGGCCTTAATAGGCTCAGTACCCTAATTACTCTGGAAATCACTGTTCAAGTTAATTTGGATTTTAAATATCTGCAGATTTAATGCAAAGTAAACAAATAATACATTTAAGGTAGAGTGGCCACTCATGCATTCCCAGAATACTGGACATTTTGGTACTTCCAGGAATGGCGTGGGCCCACTCTGCCGGCGTGACCCTACCCTCACCTGTGTGACCTCAAACGCATGAAACACACTGGTGGGAATGAATGAGCATGCTCTTCAAAATGGCTTCGTCTGTCCAATACTGGACAAAACCATGTCTGGTGGTTGTCTCAGTACCAGATGGGAGACAAACCAAACAGAAAGAGGACTGTCTGGTTTTAAATTAGGTGAATGGCCTGCCTAATTTAAAAACAGATTTTCAAAAGTTCTCTGCTTCCATTTCTGCAATCAAAGGAAATGATCAGATAGCATCCAGCAGTTATCATTGTTCTCAATAGGAAAAGTTAGACGATAAAAATTTCTGAAAATCTGGCCATGTTATTTAGGTACCTATATGGGAGTTGAGCTCTTTTTAAAATCTGTCAGCTGAATACTTAAAATATGACACTTAAAATAAGATGTAGTGTTCAAAGAGAGGATGTTGTTTCATTTTACCAGAATGGCAATATGCAGAATTGTTTGCTAGAGACAGAATAGTATTCTACCTCATGATGCATGCAACATATGGGATACTGAGCTATGCTCACTGAAAGTTCAAGTAAAACATGCCAACATTCACACAATATAAGTTTTCACACGACACTCAGATTAATAGCTACATTTTGTCAGTAGAATGAGTGTTCAAAGAGCATACAGATTTCTGGACAAAGAGTGACATAGATTTTATGTTTGTTTTTTTTCTCTTCAGTAGTATTATAAAAATGCATCTTCTGTTTTTAATCAATATGCCTTATCCAGGAATCAAGGCAGGTATATAATAAGCTGAGCTACTCTGTAAATCTAAACATTCCCCACAAATGGAAAAGATACAGCCTGAGCTCTCTGATAGTTACTACAGCAACTATCTAAAATGAAAATCTGGTTAACCCTTTCCCTGCTGCAACCACTCATGTACCAATGTTAGCTGACTTCCATGCACTTATCTCTCCTTTTTTCCTCCCTCAAGAAATTCATAATTGTATTGTTTCACAGTAGTTATGCTCCAGTTATCATATCTAAGGCAGAGAGCACTGTTTTGGGTAGTAGTTTCATATGTACAGTTGAGTTTGGTTACTGTCTCATTACTAGGATTATTGTGTGGGAAACAACCCATAAAACAGAGGACACAAGATTCCTAGCTTACTTCACAATGCCTACAATTTTGATTAAAACCCCGATAACAAGAAGGGGGTGATTCCCAACAACCAGCATTATTACATTTCTCTTTCAGTTATCACATGATTTGACCATAAATACTATATATTTCTCGGATGTATTCTTTTTCTGTAGTGCATTACACAAAAGCAATTTGTAAAATATTGCCTTAAAACTGGTACTGCTTAAGATGTACTGTACAGTTTGTTGCACAAAGTTTTAGCCAAAAATGTTACCAAAAAAATAAAAAACCCACTCCTCTTTGAAAATTAATGGGTAAGGGTTTGACATGATGTCACAAATGCAAAGAAATTCAGAGACAAGGACAAAGGTGCTCTTTGGCAAAGTGTCCTCAGGGTGACAGCCAATTTTATTATCTAAACTATGTAACTAAATATTTAAGGTATTTCTACCATAGCATCTAGGAGACAGACAGTCTTTAAGTGAGATTGTTTTAACTCTATTTTAAAGGCCAATTCCTGTCCTCTTTAGTCTCTCGTTGAAACATTAGGAAGCCTATGGAAGCTCTCCTAAGTAAAGACTGATTAAGGAAAATTGGACCTGACCCATACACATAATTTCTAATTGAACCTGCTAACTCTTGCCTACTGTGTATCAGTATTTTCAAGAGGCAGTTAGCACTATTCAGGATCAGTTCCTTTTTGGCTTTCTTAAGTGCAGGCATCTAACCTAAATCAGAGCTGCATAATTTTCAGTTAATTGATCCTGGGTGAAGTTAAAAGGCCTCTACTTGGATATGGTTTACAACAACACGTGCAATAATCAAATTTAGTAAGTTAGAGATATTTTGCTTTATAGAAGCAAAATTCACTTTTGACTTTAAATCCCATGTTTATCTGTCTTCAATGCCAGCTATGCTCACATAAGAACTTGATAACTGAGCCCGAACATTTCCAAATGATTGAAAGCACAAGTGTGTAAATTATCCTATAATCTATCTGACACAGTGGCCCTGTTAAACTCCCGATTAATTACATTAAATTCCTTATACATTATAATAAAGACACATTTTTAAAATTTAAAAGAATATGTAACAAAAATGAATGATAAAATTACAATTAGTAAATATTGTCAATATTACAAGGTAGTATGTAGTGGTATTTTTATTAAATACTAACATGGTTTTAAACAAAGCATGATCACATGCTTATTTATGCAAGCAAATATGTCTAGAATTATTTTAAGTTATTTGGAAGAAATTAGGTTCTTACACACCATTGTCTTTGTTTCAGCTGTGAATGTTAGTGCATGTTGCTAAGAGTTAGATTTTTAAATGTTGATTATCAACTGAAGATATAGCCTGACCTTTTTAGATAAGCAATATAATTTTTGTTTTTTAGAATGCCAATGTTTAAAAAAAAAGCCCTCAGAACCTGCTAGAATGTGACTGCACATTATCTTTGGGAAATGGAAAGACAAACTAAAGCTTCCAGCCAAAAAATACTCCTAGGCCCTGATCCAAAACCTATTGAAGTCAATGTAAAGACTCCAATTGGTGTCAATGGACTTTGAATTTGGCTTTCACAGTGAGCTGAACAATACATGTACATGGGCTCTAATATTATACAGAAGAAGGAAGATCAGAAGAAGATCTCATATTCTGTCAGGAGGCATCCCAATTACATTTTATCCAACTTCTTAAATACCTCCCACATTTCTGAAGCTGATTTGCCATACATATTGTAGAATTCTCATTCATTTATCACATTTCTTCAAAATCTGCCTTTTAATATAGTCAAATGGATTACTTCCTCTAGTACAACCTTGTTTAAAAATAGTGTTATCGCTAGATCACTTGTAGAGGCTTCACAAATATCAAACCTATTATCAGTCTTGGCTTATATCCCAGGAATAGGTCCAAAAATAGTCTAGAAGTGTATTGGCTAGTCAACATACATAAGTAAGCAATTCTCTAGGAATGTCCAGCAATCCCAGTTATTTTTTTCCACTGTGTTATTCAACAATTCAAATTTATTTTAAAAATCAACAATACCATCAAATCAACAAATAATTTGTTATGCTGGACTTTTTAAAGTATCCTCTCTATCTGTATTCCAGATTTATTTTGTCTAATGGTCTACTGAGTTGCAAACTCTGAACACCTCCCACAATGTATATCAGACTCCTAAGTACTTTGAAAAGTTATTCCCCCCACCCCCACAAGCCCGGTTCTCACCTATCAGCAAAAGGATATTTTGGTGGCCTACCTGCCCCAGTTAGTTAGAAAGCCTTGTCTTGTGGGGAGACAGGACACCCTTAATCCCTCTAAAGACCCTTTAGAGAAATGGTGGGCAACCTGTGGCCAGCAGGGCACATGTGGCCCATCAGAGTAATCTGATTGCGGGCCATGAGACATTGTGCTGATATTGACCATCCACAGGCAGGGTCCCCTGCAGTTCTGGCCAATGGGAGCTGCGGGAAGCAGTAGCCAGCATGTCCCTGCGACTCGTCGCTTCCCGCAGCTCATATTGGCTGGGAATGGTGAACTGTGGCCACTGGCAGCTGTGCGGAGCCATGCCTATGGACGGTCTACTCAGCAAAATGTCTCGCAGCCCACAATCAGATCATCCCGATGGGCCACATGCAGCCCGCGGGCCGCAGGTTGCCCACCACTGCTTTAAAGGCTTGGGGGAGGCAGTGCTCCTACATGACAGTCCCCAAAAACGTCTGCTCTTCTAGTGCACAATTTGACTAGTTTGGAGAATCACAGAAAGGGCGAGTAGGCAAATGTAAGTTACTTTGAAAGGTCTCAAGGCCTGAGTGTAAGGTTCAAAGTGATGAGTCCATGGCTGAATGAAGGTTCTTGTAAATTCAGCTGCTACAGCATCTAGGCTTCCAAGCAAACCTCCGAGAACCAACAGTCCATGATTCATATAACACAGTGGTTCTCAAACTTTTGTACTAGTGACCCCTTTCAAATAGAAAGCCTACGAGTGTGACCCCCCCCTTATAGATTAAAAACACTTTTAATATATTTAACACCGTTATAAAAGCTGAATGCAAAGTGGGGTTTGGCATGGAGGCTGACAGCTCATGACTCCCCCCCATGTAATAACCTCACGACCCCCTGAGTGGTCCCAACCCCCAGTTTGAGAACCCCTGATATAACATGACCAAGTCCTTCCTCTTCTTCATCCTTAATCTAAGAAGTTGACCATATTCTTACAGACTAAAACATAAATCTCTGAGAAGCTCTTACCTAGAGTGTCATACCCATGTGCCAACATAATGCCAGATCTGGAGGCCATCACTATAAAAGTCACTTGGACCAGACTTACTTATTTATATAAGGTACGTAGCATCTCAGATTCTCATATAGAATCACTTCACAATCTCTTATTATTGTATAATTAAGGGCATGAAACAATAACCATTAAGAGATCCTCCGTGATTCATGAATACAAGATTATGAGCTCTGTAAGACTCAGTTTGCTTTGGGGCTGATACAAAAATAATAATTATTTCAGTAAGTTTTCAACAATAAATTCACAAAAATGGTATAAGAAATGTGACTTCATTTCGCAACAACTAGTCCTTCAGATGAATAACGATAATAAAGAAGAGAATGCTGAAAAAACTTCCACACTCCCATGGCTAAAAGAGTTTCTTACCAGCCTTTTAATGGTTTCCTTTAAATCTAGAATTGTCCTAATGTGTGCAACATAAAATATTCAGTGCTATTTCATGCAAATAGCAAGTTCAAGATTATATGCAGTGCTGTTGTAGCCATGTTGGTCCCAGGAAAATAGAGACACAAAATGGGTCAGATAATATCTTTTATTAGATCAACTTTTGTTGGTGGGAGTGACAAGCTTACATCTGTAAGCTTTAAAGCCTGTGTCTCTCACCAACAGTAGTTGCTCCAATAAAATATATTACCTCATCCCTCTTGTCTCTCTCTAAGTTCAGGACTAACAATCAACAAAGGCAAGTATCATATCTGTCCCAGGGATATCTGTTTTGTTATGCAGACTCATCTTATTTCCCTGATAGACAATGGGTTATATTTCATCCTCAAATACACAGAGGTAAACCCCACTAAAATCAATAGGAGTTGCACCAGTTTATCATTATTATTAATAATAATTATTTGTATTACTGTAGCTCCTAGGAGTTCTATACATGGACCAGGACCCATTGTGCTCAGTGCTGTACAAACACAGAACAAAAAGATGCCTGCCCCAGACAGTTTACAATCTAAGTATAAGGTAAGAGACAACAGATGGTCCAGGGAGTACAAGGAAACAATGAGACAATATTGGTCAGCATGATAGTGTTATCAGCACACCACTGGTCAAGTTTTTTTCTAGGCACCTCGGAACAAGTTAAAAGGGGGATTTGAAGGAGGCTAATGAGATAGATCTGTGGATGTTTATAGGGAGCTCCTCTGAAGCATGAGGAACAGCATGGGACAAACCATGAAGATTTTAACAAAATTTAACAAGTGGGTGACGGAGGCTGGCATCATGGGCTGATTGGAGGCAGGAGTTGACCTTTCTATACTGAATGAGAGCTGATAGGCAAGGATTAGGCCATAAAGGTCCTTAAAGTGAGGACAGATAACTTATGTTTGATGCTGTACAGAAGGGGGAGTCAGTGGAGGGTTGTAAAGAGGAATGATGTGGTCAGAGTGATGAACTAGGAAAATGAACATTGTAGCAGCATTCTGGGTGGATATAAGTAGGACAAGACTGCATTTGTCAAGGTCAGAGAAAAGGATATGCAGTGATCAAGATGTGTTAAGATGAGGGCCTGGACAAGAGTTTACGCTGCATAGGATATGGCAGGCTGTATCTTAGTGATGTTACACAGTAAGAAATTATGAGATGTATTAATAGCCTGTATGCAAAGACCTAAAGAGAGGTCCAAGGTAAAAATGTTATGGGCCTGAATGACAGGCAGGATGGTGGTTTGTCAGAGGACCAAATCTGATCCATTGTTTGCAAGTTATCCTTTGACAATTATCTTAATATTGACAGGAAATTGGTGATAATAGTTAATTTTATTTTGTATCTAACAAGGGCTCTCACAGGATGAATGGGATGTTATAGGGATTGATTTTGAAATGCTCATGCAGGCTTTACCCAATTCAAATGGTCAGAAAGTTCAATGGGGGTTTTCCTGGAGTAAGGTCCAAGGACTGCAGGATATGGCCCACAGAAATAGTTATCTAAAGGCAGTGGGATCACCCTATTTCATGCAATAATATAAAACAATAACATATCTAATTAAATATGCCTCAGTGCCTTTAAGCAGGCCCTGGGGAAAAACAATTACTTACCTGTTCTGTAACTGTTCTTCAAAATGTGGGTGCAGATGTGTATTCCACTCAGGTGTACACACGCCAAGCACTCCAAAGATGGAGAACTTGGCTTAGTAATACCTGTAAGGTCAGTGCTCATGCCCTCTAGCCCCTCCTCTAGTTATTTAAGTGCTGCACCACACCAACCCACCACAGTTCCTTCATACTGAAAGTCAAGTATCGAGTGTTACTCTGTTGTTTTACATTCAAATAATCAATTAAGAACATAAGACCAGTCATACTGGGTCAGACCAAACATCCATCTAGCGCAGTATCCTGTCTTCCAATAGAAGCCAATGCCAGGTGCCCCAGGGGGAATGAGCAAAACAAAACAGGTAATCATCAAGTGTTCCATGCACTGTTGACCATTCCCAGCTTCTGGCAAAAGAGGCTAGGGACACCATCCCTTCCCATCCTGGCTAATAGCCATTGATGGACTTATCCTCTATTAATTTATCTAGTTCTTTATAATCTTGGCCTTCACAACATCCTCTGGCAAAGTGTTCCACAGGTTGACTGTGTGTTGTGTGAAGAAATGTTTCTGAGGGGTAAATAACACTTCCTTATTTACTTTCTCCATACCAGTTATGATTTTATAGATCAGGGGCTGGCAACCTTCAGCACATGGTCCATCAGGGTAATCCGCTGGCGGGCCGTGAGACATTTTGTTTATGTTGACCATCCGCAGACACAGTCCTCCGCAGCTCCCAGTGGCTGTGGTTCACCATTCCCAGCCAATGGAAGCCGTGGGAAGCAGCAGGATGCAAGGACATGCTGGCCACCACTTCCCGCAGTTCCTGTTGGCTGGGAATGGTGAACTGATGCCACTGGGAGCTGCAGGGGGCCGTGCCTGTGGATGGTCAATGTAAACAAATTGTCTCGTGGCCCACCAGCAGATTACTCTGATGGGCTGCGTGCCAAAGGTTGCCAACCACTGTTATAGATCTTAGTCTTAGTAATAATTCACTGCTAGTAACCTAACAACATTCTTTCTTAAATACATAATTAACATATATACAGAGCCTCTTAACTTAGGTCAATCTGTCAGTCTAACCTAAAAACAGCTGCCTCCCACACCTGGAAGAGTCTATTAATTCTCTTAAAGCCACAGTAATACCACATCTTTTTTATTTGTGTGTGTATGTGTGTGTGTATCAGTTATCTTAACAGCTTTCTATAAGTCTTTTAACAGGTCTCCTTTGATGCAATGAGCGTCTAACTTCTATATTTGATGTATTATTGAAGTTATTCTTACTACTTAGAGGAATTATGTCATTTTCATTTTCTTGCTGCTCTTGTTGACGTACTATATTGTTTCGTTCTTCAGCTGAGTCTGATCTTACAAGTAATAATGCAAATGTCTCCAATTTTGTCTTTATACTTAATCATGATTAGTCATGGTATCATAAGACTGAAATGCTACCTCTTTTGTTACAGAGGCTTTCTAAGCCCAATTTCTTCCATTATAGATACATATGCTATCAGTTTTAAATAAGTTAGTTTATGTGATTCTTTATTATAATAATCCTTTTGATACAAACTTGACTGATATTTATACTTATTCCTTATATACTTCTTTAAAAAAACATAGGTAATCTATTTCTAAACTTTCTGTTAAATAACAACTGTGCAGATGATAAAACTTATTGTAATGGCGGTGTTTTATGATTTAATAAAGGCAAATATAAATCAATATTTGTTTCTTCAGCTTTGTTAGTTATCTTTTTACTATTTTAACACATTTTTGACTAACCCATTAGATTGTGGGTAACAATTGATGTAATATGTTTGATATCATATGATATGGCAAACTTTTAAACTCTTGACTGTGTAACTGAGGTTCATTATCATTCATTAACATATTGGGAATGCCGTGCCTTGCAAAATTGTTTGAAAACGTGTTTTCAAATATACATATTTCAGGAAAATGCAAAAAATAACCAAGCATTATAACATATGCATGTCCTTTATATTTAAATAAATCAAAACCTACTTTAACACCAAGGTCTTAATTTTCTTGAATAAATGTCATAGGCTGTTTAGACTGAGTACTTCTATAGTTTTGACACGTCACATTCTTTTATATAATCCTCTATGTTTTAGCTCATTTGTGGACAATACAGAAACTCTCTTGCTCCATGTTTATTCTATGCCTAAATGTCCCTTATTTGTGCATTTCATCATCTCTGCTATTAACTCTAAAGGAATTACCTATTACCTTTAAACAGAATCTCTTCAATTACTGAGAAATCTTGAATAAATTGATTATATGGTTTTGATATCTTTTTTATTTATATATATATTTTTCAAAAGCAGTAAGAGCCCTTCATAAATTCTCATCCTGTCTAGTTGCTTGTACAATTTCTTCCCATGCTCCTTCTGATATAGGAAACAATTTTTAAGCACATCTGCATATATCACAACATTTTCTTCAATTACACTGGTTACATTATAAGCACTAGAAAGAGTATCAGCAACAATTAATGATTTGCCTGGCTAATATTCTAATTCTAAATCATACAAATACAATTGAAAAAATAATATTTGTAACCAAGGCGGTATGTCTGTCACATTCCTTTTTGAAATATTAATTAAGAGTTTATGTTCTGTTTCTGCCAGTAATCTACCATATATAAATATATGAACTTTTGTATGGGCAAAATCCACTGCCAAAACCTCTTTTTCTATTTGTGCAAAGTGATATTCCATTTTTTGACATAACTCTACATGAATAAGCAACTGGTTTCCATTGACCACCATACTTTTCTAATAGAACTGCTTCTAGACCTCTTTTGACCGCATGTGAAGACAATTTTTAAGTCTGTTACTATCAAATAGCTTTCATACTAAGCTGTTTTTATTAGTTGCTAATGCTTCTTCAATTCTTGTTGATGTTGACAATCCAATTTCCACTGATTATTTTTACAGTGCATAGCACTTAATTCTGTTGTTTTTTTCTATACCCCAACATTTCTGTAATAACTTCTTATCTTACAGTAAGCAAAATTATCAATGGCTTGTATTCATTTTGGATCAATCTGTAATCCTTGACTGGTCAGTGTTTCTACTAGAAACATTAATTCTTGCACTCTACATTTACATTCATACTTGTTAAATTTCAGTCCTGCTTCTTTTACTCTAGATAATGCTTTAGTTAATCTTATATCCTACTCTTCTAAAGTTCTTCCCCATATTACTGTATCATCTCTTTACACCTATGTGCCATCTATATGTTCAACTTTTTTTTGCATTGTTCTATGAAATGCCTCTGGAGATGAACATAATCAAAAAATAATCTTTTAAAACAGTAACATCCAGAAGGTGTATTAAATATACAAACCAATTCACTTTCTTGCTCCAGTGGCATTTGTCAAAATTCATTTGAAGCATCTAAAGAAGAAGAGTATTTTGCTCCTGAGATGTGTCCAAATATTTCTTCCCTGGTAGGTATTTTAAAACGTTTCCTTTTACTGTTCCCTTTTAACATACTTATTTAAGTAAGTCTTTTTGATCTAAAAATAATTGTAAGGATCCATCTTTCTTTTCTACTATTACTAATTAATTGACCCACTTAGTTGGCACTGCCACTCTTTTAATTATATCTAAATTAACTAACTTTTCCCATTCCTTTTGTAGTGTATTTCTTAAAGCTAAGAGTATTTTTCTAGTTGCATGTATAATTGGTTTCTTTGTTTCATTTAACTCCATTTTATAAATTTTATCCCATTTAAAAAAGCCAGCAAATAACTCTATAAATTGATGTTTTATTTCCAGTGTTTCAGAATCCTGATTAGTCTGAATTCTGCTAATTAGATTTAGAGCTTAACATATTTCTAAACCTAAAACAGAAATCACTTTACTATAAATCTTATATATATTTAAAATTATCTTTCACTATGACCTGTACTTCACAAATACCATAACAGGATTTTTTTCCACAACTATACGACTATAAAATAATATGTATTTGTTCTCTTACTGTAGGTTTTAGTTTTAGACATTTTATAATTTCTTCTGAAATTACATTAAATTGTGCACTTGTTTCTATTGCATATTAGATAAATGTTCTATTAGCAGATACTGTAACTGTCCAATTCTCCTTGTAGTTCACAGAATACCCAGAAACAAATGTTCTTCATTGGTGATGTCAGCTCTATATTCCTCATTTGACATCTCTGAGACTTTGGAATTTTGAAATAAATGGACATTTCTAAATTTTTCCAGACTTCTATGTTTACAAACCTTTGTGAAATGACTACTCTTCACCTTTAAGCGGCCATGGGGGTATTTGGCTGGCTTGCCGAATGAGGGAAATAGTGCTTTATGGCTGGGGGAGAGGAGGAGAATGAAAACTGCTGCAAAAGGGTTAGAATGGTTACTGACTCATCCCCTAGGAATGCAGGGACACCTCAGGTTTTGGAAGCTGGGACCAGGAGCCAGCCAAGAACCTGAGTAGATGCCGCTAGCTACATGGAACCTGGGGGTAGGATGGTTAGCAATGTAGCATGCAGATCCACTGTCTTCATTCACATGGCAGAGCTATGGCACAAGTTTTAACAAATTCATGCAATTACAGGAGCAGGGAGGTAGGTCATTGAATGGCCCATTACAGAGCAGTGGGTGCTGCAGTACTTGGGGTCATGGGCAATCTGTCACCTGGCATTCGCAACAATCTTGGAATCAACTTCCAGCTGTTACCTTTATCAGTGGGCTAAATGGTTATCCATATCCACACAGCAGTCTTCACTCAAAGGTTGCTGGCAGGGTGTTGTATTCCAATGGCCCCACGTAGCAGTAATTTGGGTATATAACAGTTAACATTCTCAGGAATCTAACTGGCCTTGCACAGAGCAGCATTCTTAAAAGCAATGTTGGTGCTTTCGGGATCAGCGAGCTAATGTCTGGGTTTACACTGGCAGGGACAAGCAAGGATATTAAACTTGCCATGGTCAACAACTGATCAAGACAGCTGGGGAGCATTTGTTATCTTCCAGAAAGGCTGTGAGCTTGGTTCTGCCCCATGGGATCTGGTTATCATTCATTTGCAATCAGGGTCCACAACAGTAGTGGTACAGCTGGGTATGGGGCCACAGGCATTTCTGACAACTGGGTTTTGGCCTATGGAAGCACACAATATGTGCATACAAACTCAGGTAGTGAGGTAACATTAATGTATTGTGATTCCATTCTAGAAGACCAGCCACGGAGGTGGTGGTATGCATCTGTGGGCACAGAAGTGTTTTTCTTATGCAATAGGTGGACGTCCTAGTGGCCTTGAGGGTTGGCAACCAGGATCCAGTGATGGGGCGAGTCTGCATTGGCACGGAAGGAGAAGCATGTTATTGGACCAGCTGATGCCACTGTTGTGTGCCATAGGGGCCCGTCAGCAGTCACCAACATGATGTGGCACATATTGGAAAGCAGTATTTGGAAATGTGTAAAAGGGTTCCATTACTGCCCAGAAGAAGAAGGAACTTGATGCAGATCCATGTTGTCAGACCCTGCATTAATGCATGTCTGACTGGGAGCCATAGAGCGCCACTTGGGTAGAAAAGGTACGACAGATTATAACAGACCAAATCTCTTAGGGCCAAAAAAGGCTCATGGATTTGGGGCATCCTGGGCACCAAATTATTCAGGGAAGATGGAGTTCCCCTGCAAAGCTCTGGAGTCTGTTTGTTTTGGCTGATATAAAAGGTGGACAGTAAGAGCTATCTGGGAACCTGACTGGGTTGGGGAAGGGGAGTCAGCCAAGCTAATTGCTTGTGCCTCCTTGTGGTGGATGGCCACTGCAGGTACTCCATGGGGAAGGTATACAGTGACCAGGTAATTGGCTTAGAAAAAGGACTTAAAAAGAGGTGTTCATTAAAAAAATGAACAGGGGGCAGTTGGGGACTCCTATGACTGGTACAGCAGAGAGCCAACCCCCCATTCTTATAGCTCACCTTAACCCTCCTATGAGGGGTGTGTGGATGGTAAGGTCCTGGCAATACATTTGCTGGAGGGATCTGGATGGAAAAAGATGGGAAGCTGGTAACCCGTCCCTGGATAATTACAGAATAAACATGAGGTTACCTGCATGGTACACTTTTATTTGCCGGGTAATCCCAGACTAATAATAAAGTTGCGGCCTGATTAAACCCATGTAAAATGTTTCCTGTCGTTCTTGCAGTATAGCCAAACAATATTTCTGTTTCTTGCAGATATGACAGGTTGGACCATATGCTGGACTTTGTCTATGTCAGTGCCTCCTTACACACTAGAACATTCTTTCATATTCTCTCATGTTTTAACTTTAATACTTTCATTCTGTTTTCCTCCATAGACTTGTGTTGTTTTTGTTCTGGTTTTTTTTACTTTTTTCTTATTAAGTCAATATTCACACCAGTTTGTTTTCTTTCTAAAATGTGCAATTATCATTGATTAAATCCAACAGTTTGGTAAATTCTTACTGCTTTTTCCAGATTTAGGTCTGGCTCTTCTAACAGTCTTTTTCTTACACTGCTATCTTTTATTCTCATTAGAATTTGATATTTTATCATTGACTCAGATAGATTCTGGAAGTTACATGTCTAACTTTTTATCTTTAGATCTGTTAAAAATTATTCAAAAGTCTCTTTGACCATTTGATTTCTTGAGTGAAACTGAAATCTTTCAAATGTTTCATTTCTTTTTGGTAAGCAGAATCCTCAACTTTTTAAGAAAAACTCAGATTCTGCTCATTCTCTAATACTAAGCTTGCATGAATTATACAGTGAAATTGCTTCATTACATGCAACATTCAAAAATATGTGACACTTTTGTTCATCTTCCTTATAAACAGATCCTGGTGCCCTCAAAAATAAATCAAATGTTTTTCTGCAGCATTTCTTGACATTTTTAGAAATGTGAGAACTCGTAATTGATCCATCTTATTTCATTCAAACTTGTTTTTCAATTCTGACGAACTTTTACCTCAAGGTTTTCTTTTGTTTTGTTTTATTAACATCTTTTAGTTCTTTTTATCACTTCCTTCACTCCTGGTACCATCTGTTGTTTTATATTTAAGTAATCCACTAGTCTTAAGGATAATTCATTGCTATCAATTTAACAACAGTCTTTATTAGATAGACAGTTAACATATATACAGAGCATCTTAACTCAGGTCAATCTGTCAGTTTAACTTAAAACCAGCTGCTTCCTCCCACTGTCAGCTCCCACACCCTGAATACTCTATTCATTTTCTTAAAGCCACATAAACCATAGCGATCATGTTCCTATTGTGACAAAGTTCCTCCTCTACCTTGGTGGGTTCTGCGCTTATTGGTAGATTTGCTCACCTCAGTGATCTTCCCCACAGTTTGGATCATCTCCTCCTGTGTCTGATCAGGAGTTGGGAGGTTTGGGGGGAACCCGGGCCCGCCCTCTACTCCGGGTTCCAGCCCAGGGCCCTGTGGATTGCAGCCATCTATAGTGCCTCCTGTAACAGCTGCATGACAGTTACAACTCCCTGGACTACTTCCCCATGGCCTCCTCAAACGCTTTCTTATCCCACCACGAGATCTTCCTCTGATGTCTGATAACACTTTATCCATAGTCCTCCAGCAGCACAGTCCTTCTCACTCTCAGCTCCTTTGTGCCTCTTGCTCCCAGCTCCTCACATTCACTTCCTCTCCTTCTTAGGCTCCTCCCCTCCCTGACTGGAGTGAGCGTCCTTTTTTAAACCCAGTGCCCTGATTAACTGCCTTGATTGGCTGCAGGTGTTCTAATCAGCCTGTCTGCTTAATTGGTTCTAGGCAGGTTCCTGATTACTCCAGTGCAGCCCCTGCTCTAGTCACTCAGGGAACAGAAAACTACTCAGCCAGTGACTAGTATATTTGCCCTCTACCAGACTCCTGTACCACACTGGCCTGGGTCTGTCACACTATCAATAAAATCCAGTGCTTTTATTCTCATCCGGTCCCTAACTCTCTCATTGTAATAGTAGCTAATGAGAGATCATGGCAAAAAAGATGTAAATCCACACTGAAGGACAAACAGTCTAAGAGGCTGGATCCCATGGGGATGAAAATTTATTCAACTTTGTCCTTGCAAATGTGTACTGCAAATCAACAGGCACTGATACTGAAATATAATTTTGTGAATTGGAAGTCTATAGCCAAATTCACGGACAAGTTACCTAAATCCTCCAGGGAAGCATTCAGAGCACCTACTGCAGAAGATCACCAACAAGCCAAGATGCCTTTTCAATCAGCATTGGACATAGCAGATGCATTTTTCAGAGTTATGGCTCTGGTGGTCACAATGAGAAGGGCCTCATGGTTGCAGAACTCTAGCATAACTCTGGTAGTGCAGCAGAGAAAGAGCATAGAAAAACTACTTTTTGATGGTTGATATTTGATCTCTGACAAAATGGATAACTCTGTGTTCATTAGGGGTTGTACCCCAGCCACAAAAACGCATCATTTTGTGGGTCAGCAACAATAGCAATCATACCACCCCAGTGGTATTTCCTGCAGACATCTTACAGTTGAGGCAGCAGGACTACTCCAGGAAGGGGCATAAATCATGCATGAGGAGGTCTTCTGAGTCCAACTTTATCTAGCCAGCCAATCTTCACCCAACTTCAGGCAAGCAACCATTTTGACTGTTAGGTTGAGAGAAGCATTTCAGTTGAGAACTTCCCACTGTTCACACACAGGCTTTCTCAATTCCACAGTGCTTAGGAAGCTATAATCTCAGACAAATGGGTCCTCAGTAATGTTATACCATCCAATTCTTATCTGTTTTCCATATGTCCATTTCATGGACCCCTCTCACAAGTCACTGTTCCTACAGAAAATACAGACTCTTCGAGCTTTAGGGGCTACAGAGGAATTCCCCAAAGGAGAAGGATTCTACTCACAATTCTTACTGACTCCCAATTCCAAGGGAGGAGTGAAACCTATTCTCAATCTCTGATGTCTCAACAGGCACAGCATGCACATGAGTTTCCACATGGTTACCCTAGCTACTCTCCTCACCATTTTGAATTACAATGACTGGTTTGATGCCTTCAGTCTTCAAGATACCTATTTCCATGTGTCGGTTTTCCTCAGCCACATGAAGCTTCTTAGATTTTTAGTCGCAGGGCAGCATTATCGATACAGTATTCCCCTTTGGCTTCTCCTTGGTTCCTCAGGTTTTTACCAAATACATGAAGTAGTTGCACATCTCAAGAAGTGAGGAATACAGGCCTTTCCCTACCTAGATGATTCGTTAGTGAGGGGCACGCTGAGAGATCAGCTCCTCAACCATGTCTGGTTCACACTGCATCTCTTCGATCATCTGGGTCTGATCATAAACAAAGTAAAATCAATTTTAGTATCAATACAATAATCAAATTTATTAGGCCCCTATTAGATTCTAAGATTTCAAGGGTGTTTCTGCTAATGAGTGGTTTCAGACAATTCATCATTTGTCTGTCCCTTCAGTCTCACCCTTCCACTATGACTTGTGTATGCCTGAAGACTCCAGGTCATATGGTCACATGTACTTATGTAGTCTGGCATGCAAGGCTGATTCTTCATCCTCTTCAGGCTTGGCTCAGGTTGGTACATTGACCGAATTGTCAGTTGCTGGATGGCCTACTGTGGGTGCCACTAACCATCCTCAGTACCTTGAGTGGTAGATAGATTGAATCAATGTCTACAAAGGTGTTCCCTTCACCCCTTCTCCTCCAACCATAACAAAAGTGACTGATGCCTCCAATAGAGGTTGAAGAGGATATCTGGTGACTAGCTCAGGGACTGTGGACAGATCAGGAAGCTTCTCTTCACATCAACTTCTGGAGCATCAAGCAATTTACAATGTGTGCCAGGCCTTTTGGTCACATATCAAAGGCATAACAGTTCACATACTCACTAGCAACACTACCACAGTGTATTATGTGAACAAACAGGATGAAGCCCACTTCAACTAGCTTTGTCAGGAGGCAGTAAAGTTTTGATAATTCTACATTAGGGAAAATATTCCTTTGACTGCACCCCTTTCAGGGATGTAGAATTGCTTAGCTGATCACCTTAGGAGGGTTTTCTCTGAGAAGCACGAACGGTCACTGAAGTATAGTGCCTTAAGATCCATCTTCAGAGAATGGGGCATCTTGACTATCAACAAGTTTTCAACAAAATACAATAAAAAGTACTGTCAGTTTTGCTGCCAAGAAAGCCTCAGTCCAGATTCCTTGACAGATACCTTCCACCTGAGGAATTTAATAACCCTTGTTAGTAAAATTTGCTGTAGAAAGCAAGGAAACTGAGGTATGCTACAAAACCTTAACAGGTTCTAACTATGCTGCATTTCAAGGCAGAGATATTCTCCCTGGGGCTAAGGACTGAAGAAGTCCAGCAACATGTGTTTAGTTTCCTTCACACTCAGGCTGGATACTCCATTCATTCATCTCTGGAGTTCCTGATGGGATTTAAAATCCTCAGTCATTGGAAACAAAGAATTCAGTATTACAGAGTCATCTGGTGCTGAAGAAGATGAGGGAAGTGGAGTCACTGGAATCTCCTGCAGTAGCCTGGGTCCCTGTATAAGCAGTATAGGATAAGCCTGCTCAGAGGAAGCAGCCTCCATCTAAGTCTGCAACATGGGTGGCTGAAGAAGGGATACCACAGGCTGGCTGAGAAATCGTGCCCAGGAGTGGGCTGAGGATTGGGACTTTACAGATCAAGGAACATCCACAGATTCCTACGAGGCCACTGAGGATAGGGATATGGCATTGGTGACCAGTAACACTGGGCCAAGAGCCTCTGTTTCTATTGTGCAAATGCTGCCAGTCTCAGTACCAATTGTTATCCATAGAAAGTCTTGATAATCTTTGAGAATGGTGTCTCGGAGATGAGGGAGTGGGAAGCGATGTCCCTGACCTCTATCTTGATGAATTCTGCAAGACATCCGAAGGCAACAGAGGAACCACCCCATTTGGACCAATCAAAGATCTAGCCTCATCTGAAGCCCAAAATGCCAGTTGCATCCGTACCAAAGCAGATAGAGAAGTCAACACCTTGAGGACTGGCAGGGACATCATGCTCCCACTTGGTACCAAAACAGAAGATGGCACCAAAGCCAGAGTTGGTACTGATCCCGTCGATGTGGTCTGCATCACAGTCATTACTGGTATCGAAGACAGTAACTGTGCTGATAGGCCCCTCAGTACCGAACAGGAGGCCGACCTTGACTGCCCACTCTGGGTGGTGCTGAAGATACTGGTGATTGAGACAAGTGTGCAATCAATCCAAGCATTCACGAGGACCACACAGAAAAAATTCCTAGCAGCTGAGGGGTCCTGAATAATTTGGGATTATGGAACAAAGAGGAAAAGCAAGTCTGATGCTGCCTTGTATGCCAATGGCATGGAAAAAGTCTGTGCTGATGTTGTCAGTACTAGACACAATGGGTGTCCCATGGATAGTACCAGAGTTGGTGGTACACTGTCCTACTGATGCTGCCTTGCTACTGGAGACCAGATAGATGGCACAGCTTCATCCTGTGCCCCAGAAGAATCTCAGTGGTGGTCTGCAATCCTTCTGGAAAAGAGGATGAATCTCCCTGATCTCTGGAGTGGCTGCAGTCGGTTTTGGGAGACTTTCTCCTCAGAGGATCCAAAGAAGGAGAACAATCTCTATTCCTCCTGGTTAAGGCATCAGAGTCTGGCCAAGGAACATCGGCTCACTCTGGCACTGAAGCTGTCTGAAGGGCTGGAAGATTAGCAGATGTCCTCTGTGATGAAGCAGACCCCATAGCCTGCTCCATAAGGTTCTTTTTGAGTCACAAGTACCTCACCATCTGCATTCTCTTCTTCAATGATTTGCAGATGGAGCACCTTTTTTTGATGTGCCCTTCTTCCAAACACAAGCAGCACTACGTGTGGGGATCATTACTGGGAACAGTCGTACATAAGACAGACAATTTTTAAATCCTAGAGAGGGCATCCCACCAGGATAACTATCCTCAGTTAACTGCTAGAAACCAAAACTAAGGTACTACTAAACTAACTAACTATATTAAACAAAATCACAGAAGACTGAGATAAAAAAGTGTGAGGTAAATACTACACAAACTCTAGCTGCGTTACTGAGGGGTGGTCGGGGAGTGATGGTCTTAAATAGCAAGGGGAAGGGCTAAGGGTCACAAGGTATGAGTGCTGTTCCTGTGGGTACTACCAAGCCGTGCTCTCCAGCTTCAGTGCACTGGGTGCGCACACACCTGGGTGGAATACATGTCTGCACTCGAAGAAGAACCCATCGTTTATACATGTGAAGTGAGGATGCAGTAACATAGGAAACAAATTGCAGTACAATGTTGTCTGCAAAAATAATAATAATTAAAAAATCCCTATCTAATATGATACCAGCCTAGCTCAACCTCTTAAATGGAGAAACACACGATTGGCATAAGCCTACTCCCACTGAAGACATGAAATGGCTGCCTATTGTCAGGTTTAAAATCCCCATTTTTTCTGCACAATGAAATAATTGAGTGAGGTCTGTGGCAAGGTAAGAAGAATGAGGGAAAAAACACATATCAACCTGTGATACCTATGAGGAACAGTGGAAGTTAGTACAACAAAATCAAGACAATTTTGACATTGACCCTTAACTTGTGATGGGATGTTAATACACGCGTAAATGATCACAATACCAGAAACACACAGCTTATCCAGGGATCCAGCTCTACAGAGTCATGGTAATGTAAGTGCATCCTTAAATATCCACTGCTATCATGCTATACGGGTGTCACTATGCCTATTGGATGAATGATAGTGTTTGCTGTAGTCCAGGGAGGTGTGGCGGCTGACTTACCACACTGTATTTCCCGTGCATTTGCCTCAGTTTGGTATAGTCACATGATTGTTAGAGATCATGCCTACTCTTCTGTGCAATAAAGCATTTTCCAGATGGATCTGAGGACATCTTGCTTTGCACCTTGCTCTATTTTTCTGCAGAGTTTTACTGTGTAGTTTGACTTATACCAGTATTTCCATAAAAAGGGCATCCTAGATCCCTATGCAGTATACCAGACGTAGATATGTTTTTAGTGGTCTTAGCTACTAGGGGAAGTTGGAAAGACCCTCCACTGCCCTTGTACATCCCAACCAAAGGTCAGTCACAGTTGCACTCCCTTTGCTCAGGGGAGAGCAGAGTCTGCTCCACAGGGGTACACTTTACCCCAAAGGGGGTAAGAAGAAATGTGCAGAACAAGCCCCACTGTCCAGAACATATCCATTTTTTAAAAATAGCTATGACTTTTTGTTGTTGTTGAAAACTTGATGGCTCAGTTGTGAATTGTTCTCTGAGAGTATCTGCAATTTGGGTTCTGATGATTACTTAGAATTTGTCACATAAAAGTCACACGGTTTCACTTCACTTCCCTAATAATTGGATCATGCACAAGAGAATTAAAAATTCACTTTCCATAGACATCTGTACTAATAAAACTCAATCAAACAAATGCTCACTGAAAATGAAACAGAAGGGGCACAAACACAGCTATAGCAGATTCAACTTTAAGTGAATATTTGCAGAATTTATCCAGCTCTAAAAAGAGTATATATACACACACACTCTTGATGCAAGACAGAAAGGTATATACTGCATAATAAGAACAATCATAAAGAGAGTAAGTTAGCTCTCTCTCACCCTCTCCTTCCCCCCAAAAATTAAAACTACTATGTGTAAGTGAAAAGCTGTAGAATTACTCCTTGAATCATTGGTTCACTTAATAAAACCATCAGAGTTTTTAACAGTCAAAGTGAAGGATTTGGGAAAATTTAATACAACTGCAGTGAAGACAATCTACCTTTTAACCAGAAAAGAACTTCTCTGTAGTTCATCAGTTGGGTAGGGCATAATAGTCAACAATTATTTTAATAGGTTTTTCAGATTCTTAAGTCCTATTATTTATGAATACTTTCTCTTCTGTTTTCATCTCATCTTTTGTTATATTCCCGTAAAGTCTATATTTCATTCAGTGTTTTGCTGTTAGATATCTCCTCTACTGTTTCTCCTATGTGCAAAATAATTTCTGAATTACCTCTCTTATTGTGAACAGCACTACTAAACATAGAAATCATTCACAAAACACTAGCTAATCACTGCTAAGCTGAAAGCTTACATTTTATAATAATGAAAATACAAATTTATATTTAGGAAGCATCTACCTTCAAACTACATACTAAAAATCAACAGGAATATACTATCTTAAATACTTGAGCAAAACTCAGTAAAAGATACAGTAGGCAAACATTGTAGTCAGCTCAGCAGTGATTACCAACTCATGCCCCAAATTCACTATAAAATGAAAATCAATATTTCCACAAGTTCCTGCAACATAAAAGATAACCTTCATTGATTTTTCTAGACTTAGGCCTCTCTGATAAAATCTAATATAAATTTTCAACCACAAGGATTTGGATCAGAGCAGGGGTGATAAGTCCTGCACATCTCTTAAGAGGTGGAGAATTTTTTTTTAAAGTGCACGTTCATACTATTTATAATTTGCCCTGTGCAAGTGAAAGCCTTTTCCACCAGTGCTATCAGGAATCTTTTCTAATTTTTATTACTGTGAGGCTAAAGCCTGTTCCAGATAATTTGGAAATTTCAGGGGAATTGTGATAGGGCTGATGGTGCAGCCCTGGCTGACTTGAGAAAAGAGCTAACCCGTAATAGCCTTCATGGCCGTGCTGATTAAATGTTGCCATAGATGAAAGGCCTGCCATCGCCGCAATAAATTAACCAATCACACAAATCCCAAGTCACTGCTAATCCTTCCTTGATACTCTGATCCTCTGATCAGCTCAAGGAGGTAAAGAAACTGGCTTGTGATGCTTGGTGCTCTAACCCCTGGATTTCATGTACACAACAAGCTAATGATATCTTGCTGACCAGTTCAATGGGATGAACTTCTCTCACAACCCTTAGGGAACACTGTAGCCTTCTTTAAAAAAAAAAAAAAAAAGACAAGCACATGGCAGGTTTTGTGTTTTACTACAAAACGATGGGAAAACTAACCAGCATTTGTTAACCAGAATGATCATCAGATTGAGGCCAGGGTATAAAAACAATTTGTATCTTACAAGTGCAGGTGATGGGTTAGGCAAGAATTGAGACATTAAAGAAAGACTAATTATTTACGTAATGGTGATTAAACTATGCAGCATTATCTTGGGGGAGGTGAGCACCTTTTTATAGTAGACGTTTATTATATTTTTAAGGTTTGGAGAAAATATACGTATATAAAGAGAGAGTGAGTCTCGGTCTCTTACACACACACACTCACATACATATAAACTCTGTTGTACTGCCATAGTGTGATCATAATCAGATTTAGACATAGACTCATTTAATCAATTAACAAAAGGTCTGAACACATGCAGCGTTTTCTCATTAATTATGTGAATGCTGCCTTTCCAATACACTTAGTGAAATTGAGTCTGTGCAATCTGCATTAGTGTACTTCATAACTGGGGAAACTCTTTTTTTATACAGTAATTGGTTGCTAAGGTAAGAAAGCTCTGGGGTTTACCTCTAGGGTTTCCATACACAAAGAGTTTTGAAAGTACTTCATTATCTCTCTTGGTCAGTTCTGTGAAATTAAAACTATTTCCCCCTCTTCTTTACAGAAATAGTTTGAATCTAGAGTTTCTTGAAAACATAGCTAGAATATAAATATAGGCAAGAAAGTTGCTTAGGTTCCTGCTTGCTTTAATCATCGGAATAGTGCCATTGAAGTCAATGGTACTAGCTGTGTGAGTAAACTGGAACTGGCCATTAGTGAATTATTTTATTGGGGGCAGTGGAGTTAAGTGGCTTGAGTAACTTCCTCAAGACTGAATTTATTTATTTTTTCTAAGTTACCCACTAAATCTGAAACATACTGAAGTGAATTAATAAAGAAAAGTTCATAGGTTTGGGGACATTATTCCAGTTGGGAAGCTACTCAATTAGACTGCCAGAATGCAGCTTATAAGAGCAGTGGCTTATAGTGAATTAAATAATGTAGGTCTGTTTATTCATTTGATTTACTGAATTTTTAACCCATCTTCCCATTCCTCTTCCTTTTGTTATATGGTGATCCTGTGTGTGTGCATTGCTACTGTTCCATCTCTCCATGTGACCTTCTCAAGGAAGCAATTCACATTACTGGTCTCACCAATAGTTAGCTCAGGAACAAGTCTCATGGGAATTAATTAATAAGAACACTATAAGAACACAGTTCACTCCCTGCAAGGCCTTATGGGCAAATATTTCTGAGTAACATAGCTATCTTTGGCAAAAACTGTTTTCCAAGAACAGCAGATGTTAGAGCAGTCCATAAAGATGCTTAAAGTAAATTTTATTCAATAGAGCCACAGGAGTTGGAAGAAATTATTTGGGCCTCTTCTGTCAAATTTAATCCTTTTGATTTTACCTCTGATGTCTTATATCTACTAATGTGTATTTACTCTAATGCTGCACTTATCCAAGTTAACTATACTGCATATTTACTATTTTAAGTTTGACTAGCTATCAAAGCCACACAGAAGATCATTCTTTATGATAAATCATTAAAATAATATAATAATGGTATAATAATAATACAATATGGAAGTGGTTTTTAAATAAACAGAGACATTCTGACTTTACAACCTATGGTAAAGTTTAAACTAAGGTATAGAATAATTTAGACTTTTGAAGAAGAATTAAGTAAAATATATTACTCATGTCATTACCTACAATTTAAATCTACCAATCTTCTTTGAAAGAAAGAAAGAAAGAAAAATAATATATGTATGGACTGGACCCTAAATGCTCTTAAACTTATTACCTTTGTTTTATAATCTGAAGGGACATATTGATAAAAAATTGCTTCTCTTAAAGAAATGATCCATCTTCTTTTTGTTGAGGGTGGTCTCTCAAGTATTCCAAGGCCAAACTAACCCCTGGCATAAACTGATAACAGCAATACCAGAGATAAATGTGATCCTCTCTGTTTTAATACCACTAGTTTGCCTATCAAAACGCAAACCATGATAGTTCATATAAGCCATGATAGGACACATTTTGACATCAAGGTCTCCATTTAGGAATGTACAAGTGGTACTGAACAATACACACATGCACTAGTGATTGGCCATACAAAGCGCTGTGCCACAGATGGAGATCATGTTTTGAAAATGTGACTCACCACCGCTCACATGAACTCCATCTCTTGCTCTTTTGCAAATAGCACAGACAGACTAGATTACAATTTCTTTAGAGATGGCTAAAATAGCATTCAGAAGAGGTCTTTATAGTGCTATGATAATTTTTTCTCACTGCACCATAAAACTTATAGTAGAGCATGCACAGGATCCACTGCAATCAAATCACTAAAAAAGGCAGTAGGAAAGAGAGCCTGCTCAATTTTATTGGGAAAAGAGAAGATTGCCAGTGTCCAGGGATTGATTCTTTTACATTTCTGCTGAAAAACTTCAGTTACTTTTTAAAAAAAACCCAAAACAACCTCTCCTTATCTCATCATGTCTCAAATAAACTCCATTGGATGATGTTCTCACTGTTATTATGTAAAGACAAAAATTAAAAGATATATATCTATATCTATATAGTCTTAACGCTCTTACTGGATGGGCCAATCCTACACTCCTTGTTCAGGCAAAACGTTCAGTGGCTATTTTGCCTGAATGAGTGTAGAAGAGAGGCTGATATTTGTTACTAGAAAAGCCATCTTCATTTATATTACAGTACATACTATCCATGGTTTGATAACTGTTACTTCATGGTACATAAGTGATTAAATTGTCATTTCAAATGTGTTCATGTGCTAAATAAATTTCCATTGCTTGTACATGTCAAAGGGGAAGGTGGAGTTCAGGTAAAGTGTCAGAGCTGTTTTAAGTGCAATATCAGCTTGGTATTTTAAGGTCAGAATTTTCTCAGAGTGACTTTTCTCAGGAAGTGAGTCAATTAAGTAATTGTGTTAGATACCCAAATATGACAACAACCATCAACAGAGAGTTACTATATTGAAATTAAATAACAGGGATGGGAGCTTCAAAATACTGTATATGAGCTGGGCTAATTTAAAAGGAATAATTCACACATTTCTGTTTGCGGATTGCTACATTCTTCTTACTGAATATGTTGTCAAAGAGAAGGTAATCAAATTTTAAAGTTTTTACTACATTAACCTTGGATCCTCTGGAGAATAGTCAGTAAAATATGAGAGAGGTTTTAATACCTGAAGCACAGCTGCATTATGGTAAGGTCAATTTAGGAGCATTACTTAGATTCTAGGCCATAATGACTCCATATGGAGCTGGATAGTAACGAAGGTAATAAACTTTTGCAGTATGATTTCTTTGCTCAGTACAGCAAAGCATAATTTGGCAGTTACTGATCTTTTCCTCAAGGAAGTACTTTTGTTTTGTTTTGTTTGTGTTTTTAAAGAGCTACTGCATTCTCACTCACTCTTCTTCCTCCCAGAAGGTTTACAAATGCAAAGAAAAGGTCAACCAAACTCAGAATGAAAAAATCCTTAAGTTTTACATGTGTGTATAATGTAGGAAAGGCAAATGCTTCAGTCCTCAACCTCTACACAAAGATATTTCCATTTGTCTTAGAAACTAGTATTAAAGGGAAATTGGTCTTAGTTTCCATAATAATAAGACGACACTAAATGCATTTGAGGAGAGAGACATAAGAAATTGGGGACAGCTGCGGACAGCAGATTTGGGATACTGGTATCATGTATGTAACAAATCTTTATTAATAAGTACATGAAATCCCATATTTTTCATTTATAACTGCTGCATAATTTCCTGTTAACACTTCATGTAAAGTCCAGATAAGGTAATAATTTTTTTTCAGAATTCTATTTCTGTTTCATTATATGTTCTATACTCTGCCCCACAGGTCAGTTGTATGATTGAAGTTTTATGCCTCATTAAAATTCCACTAGCTAAAACATGGAGACAGAATTTTGGTAATTCCTTTCTCCACAACTATAATTAACCATTCCACTGGATTCTTTTATGACTGCAATCCAGGTTTAAAAATTACAGTATGGTGAGATGGTCAAGAGGTCTAAATGTCCTAAACATAAGGCTCTTATCTTTCTTTGCTCCAGTCGCTGAAAAACCCAACACCTCCCAGTACAGTATTTCTAGCTAGCAGCTGCTATGAGAAACCTAAATAACAAAAATATGCAAACTTGCACACTAATTCCCTTTGGAGATAGATCTTGGCTGCAGCCCTGTCATAAATCAGAGAATTTCGATATGAAATGAGGCAAGCAGCTCTAATCATTTCTGCATTTCAAATTGGATCACTGGCTCAATCACTGGGCTTTTTTAAACTGCTTGCCTAAGAGCAAATGTGAGGCGGGAGATAATTCTGAAGAAATCTCTTCTTTTGTGGCCATAGAACTCTTTTAACTGTTTCAAGACTGAAGGCCACATTTCAGTGATAACAACATATATCTGCTCTGAGAGATATGGATCCTTAAAGACATCTTTCCTTCTCTTTCAACTCATAGAATTCCATCAATATCTGCATATATTATATATATTAATATATGTATGTGTGCATATGGGTGTGTGTGTGCATAAAAGAGAGAGGGAGAGAAAAGAAGAGAGAGAAACATCTAACATGTAGCCTTCATATGTTTCTCCTTAGAATTTTCTCTTCTTACTTTACCCAGTGTGGATTTCAATTGCTGCACGTACTGTATAGTTAACTTTTTTTTTCTTTTTTTTTTTTTTTAACAGTTTGGAAGTGTATTTAGGGATAAAAATAAAACTGTAGAAAAAATGCAAAAGGAGTGAATTTAATCAAGGGCTTGTCAGTTTCAGGAATACACTCAGCCTTTCCTTCCCCAGTGCTTTCTTGGACAAAAATCAAACAATAAAACCAAGGTAAACAAATATCGTCAATAGGCAAATATGACGTCCGAAGATCTCCTCCTTTACGCATCACAGCTTGAAATTTTCCTCCATTATGCCACTGATTTTCTATTTTCACATCTTATCTAAAACTCTGAAAAGTATACACCAAAGAAAAAATTAGCCTGAAAGTCAATTACTGTGCAAACAGCATCCTCTTGACCCTCTATATTTTGCTATGAGTATCCCTTCTTTTTTTCACCCCAGTGATGCTATAGGCTTGTTGTAGATTCAGTGTCCTCATCACAGTGCTTTGAAATTGAATTTAACTCTATTATCAGCAGGCTTTTGTAATCTCATGTAAGCCTTATAGTGATCAGATGGAATTTTACAGCTAAGCTCCCTGCATTTTGAGGACTAATTTAAAATGTTTATCAAATTTTTGTTTTAGACACTTAAGGATAATTTTTTATCAGTTTCTTTTTGTCTCCTATTTTCACCTTCTATTGCCTGATACTGTTATTTCCCTTCTGAGAACTTTTATTTTCTCTGGGATACATAATTTGCGGTTTCCTTGTTTTTTATTTCAAAATTCAGCAAGCTATTTATTTAACAGTAATATAGATGTTAGATTAATATAGCAAGTAACTCTATTACCACTTTTCACCTACAGCTTTACAGCTTACATTGCCATTTAGCATCATCCAAAAACTGTGAAGTGCCATCAGGGCTTATGCCATCAAGTAAACCCAAGTCCTATCACAGTACACAAAAAAACATGTACTTTATCACCTGTCAGGGCTATACTGCCAATACTTTCTTGGGTGGTCTCAATTCACTCACCCATGCCTCTGTCCTAGAGGGCTCTGAAAGCATAAAAGGGAAATCTGAAGGCATCTCCCTTGTAGGACTGTCAGGGGATGATGGTGAGGAGAACGTCTCCAGCATTTGCACACTGGCTTCTAATAGCCACACATTCCCAAAATCTGTGGAGTGGAATTCAAAGGGAGTGAGGCTTTTTCAGTGTCAGACAGAGGTGATGTGATTCGTTATAGCCTCATCTTCCCTCCCTCTAAATTTTTTTTGGCTATTTTAATAGGTTTTCTGACCCTTTCAATCCTCTATGGCTAAAATGTGAAAGGATATAGCCCAAAGCAACTGAGGCCCTGACCTATCAAAGCATCTGAGTACATATTAAACTTTAATTATGTGAGTATTTGACTTCAGTGAGACTAACACGTGCTTAATATTCAGCATATGCTTAAAGGCTTTGCTGGATCAGTGGTATGCATAAAAAGCAGTATAAATACTAAAGCGGTATATATAAAACCAGGTTTCTTTAGACCATAAAATGGAGCAACATTTTGCTTTCACTAATTCTGTACCAAACACTACATTCTGTGTTAATACATCAAGCCTCATGGCGTCTTGTCCAGGAAGTTCAAGGATTTAAATCTCATGAATGCAGAACTTGCATTGTTCTCAAACTGAGGCCATTTTGCAGTGACTGCAGGACCAAGTGGCCTGCCTCAACAGCTTACAAGGGCGGAAGTCTAATCAAACTAATCTGGAGCTCATCTCTGTTTCTTTCTTTCTACATCTCAGGACATGAAGTCAAAATACTCGAGATTCAGTAGGGAGTTAAATCCATAAACTGAACCTTTCTTTTTTAGGAATACAGAGGTTGTTGTTATCTCTTTAACTCATCTACCCACCTCTAATAAATAGTTATAACAATCTTGCATGATTTTACTAATCCCTCCTATTTCTAATATGCTGGAAAGGGCCCACACTTCTAATATTAGCATATGCAACAAAAAAAGCAGGCTTCTCTCAAATCTGTGCTTACTGTTCTCCAAAGTGTGGTATGCATTATGAATAAAATGATTAAGCAGCTGTCAGTAAAAGTTTAGTTAGTTAGTTGCACTGACATTACTTTCTTAATGTATGTTACCATTTTTGCCCCATATCTGTATTAGTATAAAAAATCCTGATGATAGTGTTTTCTTCTCAAAATTTTTGCATAAATAGTTCTTGCTTACTGTAAAGCTTTTTTTTTTTTAAGTAATATTGCTCATACTGCATGCCTCTGCCTTGCTTATGTGCAAAATCAATATCCACTGAAAATGCATGTATTCATTATATACCACACTTAAACACCTGGACATGACCAGAATCACAGCTGTAAAACGCTCTTAAGCGCAATTAATTTGTATCATTCTGCTAAAAACATCTGTTTGAAAACAGCCGTTTCTAATAACCACTGACTACAGCACAGAATTAAACTGTTGTACACCAGGTATAGTATACTGTCTGCTTACACGTGTCTTACTTTGGAGATGAATAACATTTTTTAATACTCACAGGTCTAAAAGTAACTGCAGCTTCTATTTTTCTTATCAGAATTGGGTCTACCTGAATCACAGCAAAGTAGAGTAGTTCTCTTGTGCCTGGATGCAGCAGAATAGTATTTCAGCAGCTTCAATTCAATGTGGTATTACTAAAATCCTGATATCCATAGCATAATGAAGCACTTCAGACATCAGAATGCTAGAAAGTTTCAGTTTGATGTTACTGGCATATAGGAGATACAACAGAAAAAGATGAGTGGTGTGGCGCAGAAACACAGAGTAGAGGGCGTTAAGGTTAATGTGTCAGATCAGAGAGGAGAATGAGGAGCAACATCACAAGAGAGACCAGTATGCAATGAGGGAATACACAGAAGAAAAATGAAATAAACAATGGATGTGGAAGAGTAGTTGAAAATATAACAACTCAGTCATGGGGAAGTAGCAATGAAGATACTTCACTGACCAGTGGGGAGAAGAAGGCAAAGAGCCCCAAAAGAACATACAAAAGAATCAGTAAAGCTATGGATAGGAGAGGGATACGGAGAATCAGTGAAGAACTACAGATTTTAAGAGAGAAGGAAAAGCAGATATTAACAGAATGCAGGACAGATGACTAGCTAAAGAGGGGGCAATGAGAACCCGACTTTTAGCTATAGGTCATCCAGCTTATGTTCTCAAACATGCCAGTTCCAAACAAGAAATGCTGAATGAGAAGAGTATCATAGGTACCTCTGAAACACTATACATACCCAGGATTTTGGTTAGGAAGCCAAAATCTTTGTAACATTTATTATTTGTACGATGGCCAGGAAGGGGATTTGCTTTAGGTCTGGGAACTGGAGCCAGATTCTAAGGCTTTCTGTGCCATGTTAGATATGTGGGGTCCATGTGTAATACCATTAGACCCTGCTCATCAGTGGGTGGGATCAAACAAGGGACCTCTGGAGCTTAGTGCATGAGCCTCTAGTGCATCAGTTAAAAGCCAGCTGGCTGTTAGCTAAGCTGTAGAGCAGACTCATTAATTGCTCTCTAAGTGGTCTCGGTGCTACTACATAGGACAGAACATCATACCCAGGAGGTGTGTGGGGTTACACATGCAGATTTTCATACCTCGTGCACCACATTTGAAAGAGCCGAGGGTAGTTTTGGCAGTTGGAGGAGATTGTCATTGGGGAGATGTGTGGAGGAGAGCTGAATGTTTGGCACCAAGGTAAAGGGGGAGTTTCAGCAGATATGAGTTTGGCCTTAGAAGCTACATAACTTCCCCATTTTAAAAAATGAACTTTCTGGTGTGGAAAGTCACAGCAAGGAAAAGGGGTCATATGAGGATACTAGAAGGGGCTGTGAACAGAGAAGGAGTTTACCCCTGCCATATGACCTTGCTGGGACTATTCTTTACGCCATTTTGAAAGGAGAGCAATGATTCAGATTTGATTTAGCCAAATTCAAGTCTTCTTGTCTAAAACTTCCACTTCCATTTTTTTGAAAGCAACAGAAACTCCCAGCAATAACTGAAGTATAGTTGTTATATCACTGGTCAATGGTAACTGATTTTTCAGACACTTTTTAAAAAAATTTGCAAAAAAATCAGCAACCTTTCAGAAGTGGTGTGCCGAGTCTCCATTTATTCACTCTAATTTAACATTTCATGTGCCAGTAATATATTTTAATGTTTTTAGAAGGTCTCTTTCTATAAGTCTATAATATATAACTAAACCATTGTTGTATGTAAAGTAAATAAGGTTTTTAAAATATTTAAGAAGCTTCATTTAAAATTAATTTAAAATGCAGAGACCCCTGGACCAGTGGCCAGGACCTGGGCAGTGTGAGTGCCCCTGAAAATCAGCCTGGGCAGTGTGAGTGCCATAGGTTGCCTACCCCTGCCCTAGTGAAATTAAAAAAGGAATTAATGAAAACTAAAGTTATTACACCTCTTCTGCTTCTGGGTGCAAACCATCATTACAGCTCCTGTTTTCTGTACATTAAGCTACAATTTTAATGCTTTCTCTCTGAGTAAGAATGAAAAAGAGAATCTTCTGGTAAAGTAACATTATTTCAATTCTATGCTGAGTTATGGGAGAGCTGGGGGAGGAATAACATTTTCCTGAGAGGTACTGAAACAATAGCTGAAGACTGAAAGCTGAATCTTGGCATGGGAAATAATCCTCAGTGAACCATATGGAACTCTGCTCCACGCAGAGGGGTGCAAGGCAACCCTCTGTAATGTAAGAGCTTTGCAGAGGCAGAATTTCACTCCAGCAAAGCTTTTATGCCCCACAGTACTTGAGATGCTTAAATTTATTTAATAAAATTCTAAAAAATTAAATGCAAAAAACTACATTACAGTTTCACAATTAAACATTACCTTCCTCCCCCCAAACTGTAGAATTTAAGATTATTACAGTAACATTAATTTGGTCATGTTGCACATTATGCAGTACTCTTCTTCTTGGTTTTCTTGTTAAATGTATAGTTTAACCTATCACTATATGTATTTCTAAATATAAAAAAATAAAACAGGAATGTGTCTGAATAAATGTCATTGTAAGAGCCTTAACTTTTACATATTTTCAGTGTTTTTAATTTTAACTATGTGTATTTAATGTTGAATTAATTTGGTCTCTTTCTATGACAATTAAAGAACACTCTCTCCCACTTCTGTATGTTGCTTCAGAAAACATTCATTCTTGACTTAAAAGTTCCCAGTAATGGAGAATACACCAGAAACCTAGGTAAGTAGTTCCAATGATTAATTATTCTGACAGTTAAAATTTAGACCTTGTTTTCAGTCTGAATTTGTCTAGCTTCAACTTATAGCCATTGGATCATGTTATACCTTTGCTAAATAAAAGAGCCCTCTATTATCAAATTTCTGTTCCCCAGGTAGGTACTTATAAACTGTAATCAAGTCACCCCTTCATAACCTTCTCTTTGTTAAGCTAAACAGACATAGGATATGGAGCAGACACTCACTATAGAGAGACTTTAACTATAAGAGATGTTTTCTAATACTTGAATCATTCTCTTCAATTTATCAGCATTCTTCTTGAACTCTGGACACCAGAACTGGACACAGTTAAGAAGGAGCTGTGAAGCATTTACAACTTGGAAGAGCCCACTAGTCTTTCCAATCTCCATCTCCACCTACTTCAGGACCAACTCCCACCCCTACTTCTTTGGGCTCTTCATTAAAAGTAGGATTTGGAGCCCAGCCACATCTGCACTGAGCTCTGACAGGCACCTCCCCCACTCTGAACTGCTGAGGACTCTGATGAGCATGGTTCTGATTTATTCATATTTTTCTCTTGTGTGTTGAGGTGTGTTCCTGAATCTAGAACACTCCAGATCCCTTTGCTAGACTGAGCATTATACATTTCAAGAGAGAGAATTCCACAGTGGGGTCCAGCACAGGCCTGGCTGGCCTTCAAATTAAGTATTTAAACTAAGTCACTGCCGGGGAGGAGATGGCTGATGTCACAAATCCCACATCCACCAAGGATCTTCCAAATTGCTCACAGGCCACCAGATGACCATCCCCACTCAAGGTGTTTCCTCAAGGACTATCTCAAATAGCATCCTGCCTCCTAGCACACAGCTAGGTTAATCTGTGACAACAGGACATTCACATGTCAACAAGACAAATGCCTAATGGAGGATCCCACTGCAAAGGAACAAAGTGCCCCGTTCAAACTGCCAATAAAAACTAAATTTAGACAAGACTGAAAGTTTGATTCCAGCATCTTCATTTCCATTGAGATTGAAGTACAACCAAACAATAACTTTCAGCATTCCTATGGTATCCTTCACCAAGCCTAAAATGCATCTAAAATCTCTTCTACTAAACAGTCAATTAAAATAAATAACTTCCATGGATTCTGTTCAGAGGTAATGTCTCGCTCTCTCTTAATGTGCTGTTTTGAATGGTGACAAAGAGAGAACTACTGCATGATAAAGAACATCTTTTTCCATTCAACTTTCCATCTCTGCTTCATTTTATATAGCAATCTTTTCTCTGTACAATTCAGTGCAATTTAAGTATGCTTGTGTAAACATGGATTATACCACATCAGAAACTAAGTTAGCTGTCTCAAGAGAATTTGTATCTCTGCTGTGTGTAAGTAAGCAGATTAATTCCTAGATCAGGCATTACCTATTGCATTTCCAATTCAATTTCTTTTTTTCTTTGCTTTTCTTTCTACTCACCAGATCGGGGAAGTGGGATTATTTTATTAATTTAAGCCATATTTTGCATGTTTTTCTCTGTTATCTTTGTTCCCCTCCCCACAATTTGTTGATTCTTAGCACAAGAGACTAAGTATGAGCAAGAATGTGTAAAGACAAGAGATGTAAGCACTCCACACCTTAAAGACAAATAAATAGACCAATGGCATAGGGGAGCTACAAACTTTTCCTCACACTGCACTACCAGTGGTCTAAATTCTATCACATTTCAAACACTGATCTATAGTGGCACATCCTGCCTGGGGTAAGCTCTGTTATTGTATGAAATTTAGGAGAAGATTATTTATTCATTATCATTTATGTTGGTTTTATGTAAAATCTCAGGAGTGCATCAGCCAGTTTGTTTTTATTACAGCAGTGCCTGCTAGCACCATTTAAGGTAAGGGTCTGTTACACATCATAAAAACACAGAATTTTCTGTGCAAGATCAAACCACTGGCCCATCAAGTTGGCATCTTGCCTCTGGTAGTACCTGATGCTTCAGTAGAAGAAGGCACAAAAGTCCCATAATGCACCTAGCATACTGTGCAATATTATACATGGGTGAGGGAGGCAATTTGTGATGCTCTTATATGAGATTTGATTACATCTGTATAATTACAAATATAAGAATTACTATTAGTCATAAAATTATCCAGCTCCTTTTAAAATTCCCCGGTAGTATTAGTCTTTTGACCAGCCTTGACAGTGAGTACAGTATATTGAATAGATTATCTGATTACATGTTGTGTAAAGTTATTTCCCTTAATTTTACTTGTCATTAGCTTTCATTTAAAATTTCCACTATAAACTGTTACTTCTGTTCATTAACCACTGAGACTTTGCAGTGGACTGAAGCTTGAAAAGTAGACAAGTGAGAGGCTCAGGGAGAGAGGGTTCTTAAACCTTGTTTGATGGGATGTCCAAATCCCACACTGGTGAAGCAAGGGTTAAGGAGTTGCTCTGGATACAGGAGGCCATGCCCTGTCGCTCCTGCTGGGCATGTTCCCAGTGGAGGCAGAGTTCAAAAGGGAGTAGCTCAGCTCAGTCTAGGTGGACAAGAGAACAGCTGTGTGTTGCAGTCTCCTGCAGAAAAGCCGCTGATGCTCCAAGCAGCCAGGACCTGGCCTTATGGTCAATCCACAGCAGGCCCTTCAATCATGGGGGCCAGAGATGATGAGACTGCAGATAGAGGGAAACCTTCCAGAGCATGAACTGAGAGAACTCCCAAGGGGATCCCAAGACAGACCACTGGCACTGACAGAGGAATCAAAGCTGCTGTAGGAAGGGGCTTACAGGGAGAAGGCATGGAGCACCCGCCTCCTAGGCCTCATATTTTTGTTTCTTTGGGCCCTGGGTTGGAACCTGATGGAGCAGGTAGGGTCCAGATTCCCCTATCCCTGGCCACTGACTCTCACCATTGGGCGACACAGCTGCAGACTCCAGCTGCTAGGCAACACCGCCATTGACTAGTGTTGTTAGACAAAGCAGCCACTGACTCTTGCCACTGGGCAACACATTCCAGAGTATCGCCGCTAAGTGGTACTGCCGGTATTGGACTCAAAGCCCCCTTTGACTCTCTGGAAGAGTCTATGTTTGACAGCCCACCTTAGGCAAAGGCAGCAGGAGCCAGCTGGGCTGGCACTTGAAGAAGAGATCGTACTAGGAAATTCACAACTCAGTTCAAAGGAGAGCTGGGAAATAAGAACAACCAGTATCACATGAAGAGCCTGCATTTTTAAAGTAAGCAGCAGCAGGAGAGGACACAATGGTGTCTCGTGAAGAATCTGGGCTCTATATCCTGGCCTTCCACAGACCACGATAGCTGGAATGAAGACTAGCCTGATCCAAAAAAAGAAAGAGGGGGTAGTCGAGAGCTAGGAAGGTAGGAGGGAAAGTGAAATGACAGGATACCATGGAAGGGAGAGAGACATGATTGGAGGCAAAAATAAAGAGCAGGCACGGGCGGTCAGATAAATTAGGGAACCACACGAGACGGAGATTGGGGACCCAGAAGAGGGAGACAGAAGGATTGGAGGAAGTAAAAAAGGAAGGAGACATGGCAGCAGGGAGCATGTCAGAGGGACAAGAAGGCACTGTGGTGGTAGAAAGAGGAAATGATGAATTTATGGGAAAGAGAGTGAATAGTGGAAAGGGAAAATTGAGGGAACCAGGGAAGGGTGGGAAAGTTAGGCAGAACTAAGCATAGGGGAGGACAGAAAGATGGCAGGATCATGAGGAAAAGGGAAGATGAAAAAGAAGAGGGGATCTAAACAGAGAATGAAAGCAACTAAAATGAAGGAGAGCAAAGTAATGAGAAAATTATAAAGGAAAAAAATAAAAATATTAACGAAGTTTTATCTCATCCACTTTGCTCTTCAGAATTCAAGAATGAGCAAGCTGCCAAATATGAGGATTTCCACGCAGACATGCACCAGTAGAAGCTGACACACACCTTTATTAAATAATACACATGCCAATGCATAAATTATGTTACAGGTAGAAAGCAGTGGTTCGGCCAGAACTAGAATCCCAAGGCATCTGAAGAACATGCTTTTCAGCCAAGTTAAAGACAGCTGAGATTCCTGTACCCTCTTACCTCAGTTTCCTTGCACTCTCACCCACCTAAGACAGAAATCATCCTCAGTAATGTCCACACAGCTGTAGCTAGAATCTGTTATACACACCATGTCCTGAGGTTTATTTTCTATATTTTTTAAAAGAAGCTGTGAAAAAATACATTTTCTAAATGAAGGAAGTCTTTGGATGGACAAAAACACCCCAACACACCGTGATCTCAAAATCTCCATTGATGCACAAAGGTTCCTAAGACTCCCAAAGATAGAATTATGGAGCTACAAATAACGTTAACTTCCCAATTACTATGCCAATCAGTTTGTTATTATAGATTGTGTTTGCATTTGAAGGACTGTTTCATATGAAGCTCTGGCTGCTGGATCACCATCAAGTACCTCTAAATTTTCAAAGTCATACTCCAGACTATGTTCACTAGTGAGGTATTGAATGGTATCACCCCTCTGCATGATAAAGCATGCTATTACTTGATAATTTGGAATTTTTATTAAACATCTTATTTTTTTGATGAATTGACAGGTTTCGTTCTAGTTTAGGAGAACAGCAGACATCTCAGATAGTCAAGTTTTGTTTCATTTTACTATCATCTGTTCTGCAGGACCATCTATTTAGAAGGGCACTGCAAAGTACAACCTACAAATATTTTCTTTACAGGGGTAAAATTATTAACAGCAAATAACATTCATTAAGAATTTAGCTTTTTGTTCAAGAATTGCTTGTAAATAATTTTACAAATCTTCTCTCTGTTCATGATCATTTGATGAACAGTTTCTAAGAACAAATTTCAGCCAACAGGTGGCTAGTAAACTGTTAACTCTGGGTGTCTGTTATTCATTATTCATAGAGAGGAAGGAGTCTAACAGCTAGGAGGTTGGTACTGATAAGTGGGTTTGTGTGTAAATCCTTCATAATGGGGTTGTGCCTCTTTAGCAGTTCTCTTTCATTTTAACTTTAGATATGAACATCCCTTTTGAAGGGTAAAGGTGACAGGTAAAATAAATAATTTCCCAAGTATCCTATTGGAAATTGTTATCAAACATGCATAGTCTACTAAGGACTGTTGCATCAGCCAGAGTCACCACAGCCGATGGTGTTGCATTAGACATTGTGTAGTGAAGTTCTCCCACTCATTCCTGTGAGTCTATAAATCTCTGTGGTGACCACATGGGCTATTCAAGGTAGGGCTGGGTGTGCACCCCTTTGCAGATCAATGGAGAGTTTGAGATCGCGGTGTGTGTTGGGGTTCGGTAGGATGGGGATCCAGGTGCCAGTGGCTTGTTGGATTGGTCCAGGTGCAGGGAGAGTGGAGCTTGTTGGGGTGAGTTCTGGGTGCAGAGGATGCGAGGCTCAGCAGGAAGGTCTGGGTATGAGAAGGTCTGGATGAACAGGGATTGGGCGAATGGGGGAGTAGCTCCAAGTACAGTGACCCCTCCCCCTGCAGCTGAGGAGAGATGGGTGCAGGAAACATGGGGGGAGGGGGAGTTTGCAGAGCTTCCTACAGCTGGAAGAGAAATCTGGGGGTGGGTCTGACCCATCCCCATACGCCATGCAGAGGAATAGGAAATCCCATCAACTCCAGCCCAGCCGGGACTAGCAGCTGAGCATGGTGTAGGGTAGGAGCCACCAGCCAGTCTTCCCCAGTCCCCCTCTTGCCCCACAGTGATTTCCCTCTCTGATGGCTGCCCTGGGCACCCAAAACGTACTGCTGGGGAGGGTTGCATGGCGGCTCTTGTGGCTTCCCTTTGCTTCTCTGTCAGAAAGTCATTTTTCTGTAGGGGACATAAATTCTGTGCATGCGCAGTGTTGCAGAATTCCCCCAGGAGTAATGTGTATTTGTGTACAAATACCACAGTTACATGTACAAAGTAGTAGCTTGAGCTTTGTATGATCTCACAAAGGAAGACTGCAACAGAAGAGTGATCAGAGCTCATGTCTCCTGACTTTCCATCATATGTCTTGCCTACATGTCCATCCTTTATCCCCTATGTAAAAGCTAATTTATAATAGCCACTTGATTATGCTTTTTGACAGAGGCATGTTAAATGGATATGTGCAAAGTGATACATAACTGCGTTCCTAATATTCACTGCATTGGTATCAAATTCGCCTATCATTTGTTTTGCTGTTTCATCGTCTTCCTTCCATGCTCCAATAGGAAGTCCCTTCTTAGTATTTCCCTCATCCTGACTTTAAAGAAAATCTTTAGAATTTGCAACAATTAAAAAAAATAGTTTTATATAGCTGGAAATTCAGTCCTCTGTTGTGTCACAGACATTTGTGTTCATGAAGTATTTCATTCAAAGATGAACAATTTCCTCATGTTTTCTGTAATAGTCTAGAAATATTTTTCTTTCTTTCCTTTAATTTGTAGTACTCAGGATAAAAAAGGAAAAGGGAAATCTCTACATGTTATTAAACATTTAAGTCAATTTTTAAAGTACACTAAAAACTTTCCCTTTTTATGGACCAAATATGCCCAAATATAAACAAGCATACATCCTAGGCCAGAATTTTTCCATACAAATCTATTTTGGCAAGCTACTTTTTCTGAATTTTATAGTGTATTCTTTTGCAAATCTTTATTGTACCAAAAGAATAAATAGTGGCATGTAATTCAATTGGGAGGAATAGGGTAGTAACCTTATAAAGTGGAAAGTACTGAATTTAATCATACTTTTAGTGCAATACCTTTCCAATGATCTGGTTTTCTGTTCATTTTTCATTTTATTCACTTTAGTGTTTGAGCAGAGGCAAATTCTTGTTAAATCCCTTCATGATAACATCTAGGCATATGTAATATTGATAATGCCATATATATCATTAAACGGGCACATGTATCAGTAAACACATTAAGCTCCAGGTTGAAATCCTTGAGTGCAGAAACTGTGCTTCTCAGGAAAGTGTACTACCAAGTGTATAAACTCAGGATGGCAAACAACCCTGCACATTATCACAATTATCCCACCTAAGTCATGGCTTTTCTTTATTCTTCTTTGTAACAGTATAATAAGTTTAGTGAATTGAGTGTGAAATAAGCATATTATATTAGCAGGAATCCATGTCAATAAATCCACAAGGAGAAATAAGGAACGAGATGAAGAAGCACTGGTGTTGGTTAGAACTGAGTTGGCTGATTGACAGATAGATAATTAATCCAAATAAGGAGCTCTCGGAGCACTGACCTTATTTTTCTTCTAAACAGCTTTATTTCACTTTGTACTTCCTAAATATTCATTTAGTCTTATACACTTCAGTATCAGCAGAGCTATTTCTAGCCCAATCTCTGTCTAAACAAATCCCCTGAAGAATTTATTTCAACTACTGTAATGCCTGCTCTTACACCAGACCAATAATGTGTTCATGGGAGGAGCTCCCTGTAAAAATCCACAAAGCCACTCCCTGTCCACCCCTCTCCCACACATCTCTCTTTAAAACTCATGTTTAACTCAATGACTGTGCCCCACTTGGCAATGGTCAGGCAGCTGGTGTGCTGTATCTGCTGCTTATTACATTAATCTTAATCATCTCATGGTTACCTTTTGTGTTCCATGCCCATTCATTTTTGGGGGGTGATCACTTGTTGCCGCTGAGTAGATATTTATAAATTGAAAGTTATTTGGGGCAGGGCCTATCTTTTCATTATGTGTGTACAATACCCTAGTCACTGGCTGGGCTCTCTACATGCTACTGCAATACACATTTTAAATATTAAAAATAGTAATTTCTTCCACATTCACTGATGCTTAGCAATGCTGTACAGTTTTCAGAAAGTCCTTGCTTTTGCTTTTCACCAGCAAATGCTGCAAAGAACACACTTTCATGACAAGATGAAGCTGTACAATCTCCTCCAACAAATGATGTCACTCTGACCCTCACACTAACTTTGCTATTAAGCAAAAATAGGCACATTTTCAAATATTGATTCCAACTAATGTCTGATCCTAACAGGCATGATCTTATCAAGGCCCCACTATAACAGAAGAAGTGTCAGAGTTAAACAGAATAGGTTTAGATAAGATCACAATCTTCTTCACAATGATGTGATAGTATCACAGAATGAGTATGGTATTCAAAGCAATTATCATTAATAGATATGGTCAATGGGAAAAGCAGTCACAGCAGAGATCTAAACAAATTTGTGTATGGTGAAATAAAACAAGTTTTATCTGAATTGTGGCTTTAGAAAATGTTCTGTGCCTAGGAGAGATTTTGCAGACTATTTTTCAAACTTTAAAATGATGGATATTCAATGACAACCAAAACAGTGAGTAGTGATATTGCTGATTTAGCTTATTTAATACGTTCCAGGGCTTCTTTGCAGAAAATTGCCCCTCTGGCCTTGATGTAGGCAGATATGTTTGTCTTTCTCCTGATTGCTCTCACTCCAGTTATTATTTTATTCACTGATTCTACTGGGACTGGGGGTGAACCCTGACACAGAGATCCTCATGTGGAAGAATGGGGGTATAGCTCCCTCTCTGAAACTGTCTCCCGTTCTCACACAGGGGGTGTAAGCAGAAAATGGAAATGCGGGGGGAGGTGTGAGAAGCCATGTGTAGTGCTGTCTCTCTAGTGTCTGATGGTCAGAGAGATATAGATATCTCTCCTACCAGGCCCACGGCAGTTTCCTGGCTGGATTATATCTTCTGTGAAGCCCTCTCCAAGGTGGGGATACCCTTTAAAATGTGGTCTTTGGGGAACTGCTACCATGGAGAGAGCAACAGCAGAGGCACAGGGCCCCTGGGTAGATTGCCTAGACTCTCATTTATGCCCCAAGATCTGTGCAAATCTTTGGAGAGCCTCGGGTTTCTGATCAGCCATGAGGCACGGGAAATGGGGATACCCTCCCCTGAGGTGGGAGATCTCCATGAAGAAATTCTCACGGAGTTTTCCTTCCCTTAAATTCCCTCTGCAGGTGTTTCCACAAGATGTGGCAAATCAGTCCACAGTAATGAAATGCAGATCATATCTAGCTACTGGAAAAAATGAAATGCACTTTCTCCCTGCAGTTAATATCCTCATGAACTAGGCTATATCATAAGAAAATAGAAATCTTGATTTAAGATTTTAAAAAAATACAGTGTTGGTTAGGAGCATATTTTTAAAAGGGTTATAATGTGTTAGTATAACAGTTTCACACATCTTTTTAAATTTTCATTTTAATTTAAGTATTTCAAGGGTTTTTTACAACTTTTTAGTTTACAACCAAGTGCTCACAAAACGAAACCTTATTTTTATACATGAGTAGTCTCATTGATTTTAGGATTTGCTGAATTAGGCTACTATATCTGAATTCAGCTTGCCCTGGTGCAAAAATTCCATATTGTAATAATGCACAGTCATAAAGTGCAATCCTAAAAAAGTCTCTATAAACTCCTTTACCTCATTAATAATAAAAAAGCAGAAAGGACAACATTTGGAAGAAAAGCGAGGTATACGTTAGGAGTAATGTTATGCCTATAATGATGATAATACTAAGATCTTATATAGCATTTTTCATCTTTAAAGCACTTTAAAACATTAGTTAATTAATTTTTTTTATTGTTGTGGTTTCATTGCTACAATAAATTAATAAAGGAGATTACTTGCACTGATTACCAAAAGCATCACTCTTAAACAAAAAACCCACACACAATTTTTCTACTTATCTTCATGTATTTGTCTTCTCAAATGTGTGATTAATTCTAAAGCACTGAAATCTTTTTGATAATCGCTGAAGATGAATGTATCACTACAATCAGCAGTACATGAAGCACTGAATGCTATCAGCTGTTAACACAGTAAAGTAAAGCAGAACCATCTACATACTTGGTATCTCGTCTAAAAATAATATACTCATTGACCTTAACTCTATCAAACTGGTCCCATCATCAAGGTCAAATACAGTAACAGATATATATCTATATATAGATGTCTATACATTGTGAACTCTAAGAGTTCAATCCTATGAAATGCTAAGTGGCTTTAAATCCCACTGCCTCGCATCAGAATTGAAGATGCTCAGCCTCCCATGGAAGTGTTCTGCACCATGTAGGATTGAGCCTCTGGGTGCACATCATTCGCCACTTACAATCTGTGATCAGTGAGTATGCTTTTTCTTACATTTTCTCTTTCAGGAATACATAGGGAAATAGACAAACAGAGACTAACATCCTGTGACAATCAATGAAAAAGGCATAATCAGCTCTTCCCTGACACATATATCTACTCTGGGACAGTGTGTGTACTTTGAACACTGGCCTGACTTCAGGGTGGTGTGTATCCTGACTGCCCCAGAAAGAATTCAAAGACAATCAAATGATAATGCAGTGAATTTCTGTTGTGCCCAGACCAGCTTAACTGTCTAGACTGAATGGCGGTAGGAGCAGGAAAATGGCCCAGCCTTCTTCCTCACCACTTTGGGGACACTTTACCAGGTGGAAGCAGACCATGCAAGTGTCCCTGGTCCTCTGTCCTGGCTCATGCAAAGATCAGGGATAAATAGTTCTCTGTGGCTAATGAAAGAGAGTAGGAGAGAAGGACAATGTAAAATCTGGCCGAAATGACAGTCTGGACCTATACATTGAATGCTTCCGCCGACGTGCACAGGCAGAAATCGTGGAAAAACAACACCGCTTGCCTCATAACCTAAGTCGTGCAGAACGCAATGCCATCCACAGCCTCAGAAACCACCCTGACATTATCATCAAAGAGGCTGATAAAGGAGGTGCTGTTGTCATCATGAACAGGGTCTGACTACAGAAGGAGCCCAGACAATCCCTTTTTTGTTCCCCAAAGTACATCGAGAAGGTCTCTCCTGCCACTTTCGCGCTCAGATCTCGACCGTTGAGGACATTCATGCTAAGAACTGGAACCAATCTACTCAGGCACAGCCCTACACTACACCAGCAACAAATTCACATACCTTCAGACGCCGACCAGCGGTTTTTCTATCTACTACCCAAGATCCACAAACCGAATGCTGGACGCCCATCATCTCGGCATTGTGCACCTCACTGAACGACGGTCTTTGGATATTGGCACTCTCTACTCCGACCTATGCCACCGCACTCCAGCTACTCCGTGACACCACTGATGCCTGAGGAAACTCAACGGCATTGGTCACTCCCCAGAGAACACCATCCTAGCCCCATGGATGTAGAGCTCTCTACACAAACATTCCCAACACAGAATGGAATACAAGCTGTGTTGAACAGTATCCCTGATGATCCACAGCACAACTGGCTGCTGAGCTCTGTGCCTTTTACTCACACACACTATTTCAAGTTTGATGACAATATATACCTCCAGATCAGTGGCACTGCTATGGCACCCGCATGCCCACAATACGCCAATATTTTTATGGCGACCAGGAACAACGCTTCCTCAGCTCTCGTCTACTCACACCCCTTCTCTACCTACGCTACATTGATGACATCTCATCATCTGGACCCATGGGAAGGAGACTCTAGAAAAATCCACCACGATCTTCAACAACTTCCACCCACCATCAACCTCAGCCTGGACCAATCTACACAGAATCACTTTCTAGACACCCGGTGCAAATCAAGTGATGGCACTTAACACACTCTATATCAAAACCTACCGCCGCCTACGCTCCTCTGCTTCCAGCTTCCATCCTGGCACATCACACGATCCATTGTCTACAGCCAAGCACTGAGGTACAACCGCATCTGCTCACCCTCAGACAGAGACCAACACCCTACAAAATCTCCACCAAGCATTCTCAAACTACCAATACCCGCACGAGGAAATTAGGAACAGATCACAGAGCCAGACGTGTACCCAGAAGCCTCCTACTGCAAGACAAACCCGAGAAAGAAACCAACAGACTCACTGGCCATTCACTTACACGCCCAGCAACCCCTCCACGCATCATCAGGTCTACAACCATCCTGGACAATGATCCCACACTTCACGGATCTTGGGTGGCAGCCAATCTTGCCCACAGACACCTGCCAACCTGAAACGTATTTCCCAGCAACTGCACACCGTACATAGTAACTCTAGCTCAGGAACCAATCCATGCAAAAACCTCGATGCCAACTCGCCACATATCTACACCAGCGACACCATCATAGGACCTACCAGATCAGCCATACCATCCACTGGTTCATTCACCTGCACGTCCACCAAGTTAATGATACGTCATCATATGCCAGCAATGCCCCTCTGCTATGTACATCGGCCAATCTGGACAATTACTACGGGAAAGATAAAGGACACAAATCAGATATCAGGAATGGCAATATACAAAAACTGTTAGGGAGCCACTTCAAGCCTCCCTGGCCACTATAGCAGACCTTAAGGTGGCTATCCTGCAGCAAAAAAACTTCAGGACCAGACTTCAAAGAGAACTGCTGAGCTTCAGTTCATTTGCAAATTTGACACTATCAGCTCTGGACTCAACAAAGACTGTGAATGCTTGCACATTACAGAACCATTTCTCCTCCCTTGGTTTTCACACTCTACTGCTAGGAAACAGGCCTCACCCTCCCTGACTGAACTAACCTCGTTATCTCTAGCTTGCTGCAGATATATATACTGCTCCTGGAAATTTCCACTACCTGCGTCTGACGAAGTGGATTCACCCACGAAAGCTCCACGTCCAAAACGTCTGTATATCTATAAGGTGCCACAGGATTCTCTGCTGCTTTACAGATCCAGACTAACACGGCTACCCCTCTGATACGTAAATCTGTTGTTAGATCATAGCTGAAGAGACATTTAGGATATACCTTAATCTGTTACTCATGCTGGAGAAGCACAGTTAGTGATCTTTAGACTCCAGTCACGCATTTTTGGAATGACTGAAGGAAATGCTTATTGAGCTCAGCTCAAACTAAAAGGCCATTTTACACCTAAGTGTCTGTTCCCCATACTCCATTTTGTTTTGTTCTCCTGTGCCTCCCCCTGGCTGCTAAGTGTTTAGCGGAGGGCCCCTTAAAGTTGTTACCAGAAGCATTGCCTTTTCAAAGGATGGCCAATTGTGCTAAGTGGGACCACTGCCCTGTTCAAAGGGTTAGTCCTGTTCACACTTGTTAACCTGGGCTCGGTGGAGGGTGGACAATGTCAGTTGCAGGCCTATGTGTTTTAAGGCCTGGCATGAGTCATAGCCTCATGTGCTTCTGAGTCACCTATTGCACAGGACTCTGCCTAGACATGTCTCTTGTGCTCACCTGCTTTTTTTTTTCTTTCCCCTGCCTGCGAGCCAATCAAAAAGTACTGGTGGGAACTGCCTAAGTTTGCCCTTAAAAACCAGACATTTTCTGATCAGACCTCAGAAAGTTCCTGCTATGCTGCTGGTCTGATCAGCCAGGGTTCTGGGGGTCCTTTCTCCGCTCTCGTTTATTTTTTGAGCCTACCCCATTTTTTGAAACCCCGCCCCCACGAAGACCGAATTGCTGCCTGAGAGATCTCCTGATTATTGAGACTGTACCGCAGCTTCTGATGATTTTGCGCTTTTACTCTGCTGCTTCCTTTGGGGCGGTAAGAATCCCTCTGTGAAATTCTCTATACTTTTATTTTATATCTTAGCTGCTCTCTCTCTTTCCCCAGCACCCAGACTTAACCAGCACCACAGCTAGCTGTGGTTAAGTTAGGTTTAGAGATTGTTTATTGTGTTCTGTAAGTTAGGTTTAAGAAATTGTTGCATTGTGTTCTGGTTACTTGCTAATTTGTGTAGTCTTGGTTAAGTTAGGTCATAGATAAGATTTTGCTGTGTTCTGTATATTGTGGTAAGTCTGTCTTCCTGCGCCCCCACCGAGCTCTCCAGTCACCCCATACCCTTCAGTCTCTCTGCTGTTTAAACCAGCCTGCTCGATCTCTCTGCTGTCTTTAAACCTGCAGCCTGTCTGCCCTCTGTCTCCTGAAGTTTAAATCTCCCCTGCTCTCTGCTGTTTAAAGCTGCAGCCTGCTGTCTCTCTCTCTCTGCTGTTTAAACCTGCAGCCTGCCTGCTCTGTCTCCTGAACTCTCTCTCTCTGTCCTTTTTAATCCCTTCCTCCACACTCTCCATTACCCCCAAACCTCAATTGTATTAACTGAAGTCTAGCATAAACCCATGGTTCACCCTTTTTCTCTCTAACACACCAACATTTTACATTTATACCACTGTGACACCATTTTTACCTAGAGTTGGTTACTTACCACATTTTTCCATAACTGTTAGTTTGCCTATATGCTGCTGTGGACACACCTTTTATATAGAAATTGTAGCTACTTGTTACATTTATACTTCAGTTTAATTGGTTACCAACTGTATTGTACCGTACCCCACTGTATTGTACCCCACTATTGAAACCCCTATACTATATGCTAAAAGAAACCCCTCACCAATTGTCTACCTTAACAAACCCCATACCCCTCACTATTGAATTTTCCCTGTTTTTTGCATTTTCTTAATAAAGTTTATTTTGCACCCCACCTGTGTGGTAATTGCTCCCCAAGATCCCATATACCTGCTGTCCCAGATCCCATATACCTGCTGGCAGGGACACTAAGTACTGCACTAGATGAGGCTATAGTATTAGGTGGGACTACGAAGTCTGTTTAACACTTCAGCAAGTGCTTAATTATTAGTTTGGATCAGGGAATGCTAGGAATGTTAAGAAGGCACAGCTATATGGAGTTGTCTTGCAAATTGTTAGAGGTTAAGATGCCACACATGGCAACTGTTTTCATTTTCCACTCTGCAACAATAGGTTAAACTGGGAAAGAAGGAATACTAAGCATCGGCAAGATTCACCAGTGCATGTGGAGCTATTTATTACATTCATGTGTTTGTTATTGCTCCTTCATGCATTAAGGAGATTTATTAGAACAGAAAACATTACCACAGCATGAGCATAGAGGTTGTCTGTGATGCCAACAGCCTACTCACAAATGTTCCAGCATCCAACATGCGCCCATGATGTGTTCCTTTATTCAGCCCTGCTAATCAGCACATTGGTACCTGATAGTGGATGACTGACTAAAGAAATCAAGATTGAACTTATTCCCTGAGGCATGCTGTACCACCAGATCAAAGAGCACACATCTGGCATCCTGAAAATGCAATCCCACTGCTCTTACCTCTTAAATTCTCAGTCACAGAAACCAGGGACAATGATGCTTATAAATCAGGACAACATTTCTCAAAAGAGGTACAAAAGACTCAGAAATAAAGTTATAAGTGGAACTGAATAAAAATGCCTTTAAAAAGAAACCTCAATTAAACTCTGACTGTTTTCTGCATTTAATTGTTTTTAATAAACATCAGTGTGAAAAGAAAACACAACCCAGCATTTGGAAGGCAAGGTTTCCCAGGCAATTAGGAAGAGGGATTCCCCAAATACAGATACTTGCATGAAAATGAAAAAGTGAGGAAAAAGAACAAGAGAAGACTAATGCATACAGAATGGAAGGAAAGATGACCCAGCAGGAGGAAAGAATATAGAGACAAAAGAAGATGATAAGAAATAAGGTGGGACTTGGAAGTAGAAAAGATTTTCTTAAAAAAAAAAATAGCAGGCTTTTCAGACATAGGTTAGAAAATAATGAAATTGACTGGGAGAAAAAAACAGTAAATAGCTTGCAGAGGAGTTAATACTATTTTCTGCTTTATTGCTCCCTGTTGTTTATGCTAGTATGTCCCATTTCTGATTTGGAAAGTGAGAAGTATGTCTTGGCAGCAGAGAGGGAAGAGTTAGGAATGGATTCCCTTCTCTTTCTCCTTCCCTCCCACACATCTTGCATGAACACCCTCTCTCTTAATGCCACTGAACTCCTCTCCCATGTCTTCATACATGGCAGATGTTAGAGTTTTTCACTCTAAGAATCTGTTCACCCTTCCCACAGTTGATCAACTGTCTCAGAAGCAAAGGTGTGTTCAGAGACAAAGAGCATTCTGGGTCATGCTTTTGATTAAGAATACATTTATAAGGAAATAATTAATAAGAATTTACAAAAAAGATAGGGGTTTTAATTCTGGAAACTCAGTCAGATACGTTATAATATACTCTCTATCTATCTATCTATTTATATATATAAATGATAAAATGCCAAACAGGTGATGCTATAAAAAACAGTTACTCACGTCTAGTAACTGTTGTTCTTCAAGATGTGTTGTTTATGTCTATTCCAACCAGGAGTGTGTGAGTGCACATGCATGGCGGCCAGAAAATCTGTCTCCTAGCAGCATCCGTCGGGTCAGCCTGGGTGCCCCCTGCAGTCACACCTTTTTGGCGCTCAATATTGAGCCCTGCTGACCCACCACTCCTTCTGTTCCTTCTTGCCGGCTACTCTGACAGAGGGGTAGGAGGATGGGTATTGGAATGGACGTGAACAACACATCTCGAAAAACAACAGTTACAAAAAGTGAGTAACCATTCTTTCTTCTTTAAGTGCTTGTTCATGTCCATTCCAATCAGGTGACTCCCAACATAAGTGCAGGAGCCGGGGTCAGAGTTATCCACTGATTGGAGTACTGCTCTTCCAAAGGCTGCATCACCTCTGGCCTACTGGGTAATTGCATAATGTGCCGTGAAAGTGTGTATGGAGGACCATGTCACAGCTCTGCTGATTTCCTGGGTGGGAATCGGAGCCAGGAACACTGTAGATGAAGCCTGCCCCCACAAGAGTGCACAGTGATGGGAGGTGCGGGAACACCTGCCAGGTCGTAGCACTCATGGATACAGGACACTGTCCACGACGAGATGAATTGGGATGAAACCAGCTGACCTTGTCCACCACTGCCACAAACAGCTGGACTGACTTTATGAATGGTTTCGTTCTCTCGATGTAAAAGGCCAGCACCCTGCGGACATCCAGAGGGTGGAGTCTCTGCTCCCTGCTGCTGGAATGAGGTTTAGGGTAGAAAACTGGGAGGAAAATGTCCTGGTTGATGTGAAAATGTGAGACAATCTTCGAGAGGAAAGCAGGGTGAGGCCTGAGCTGAACCTTGTCCTTGAAAACATGGTGTAGGGAGGGTCTGATGTCAAGGCCCTGAGCTCAGACACCCTCCTGGCTGAGGTTATTGCTACTAGGAATACAACCTTGTATGAGAGGTAGAGCAGGGAGCATGTTGCTAAAGGCTCAAACAGGGGCCCCCATGAGCCTAGAAAGGACCAAGTTAAGGTCTCAGGCAGGGACCAGTTGACAGACGTGAGGGTATAACCTGTTGAGCCCCTTTAGGAATCGGCTGACCGTGGGGTTAGCAAATACTGAGTGGCCCTGCACACCTGTGTGAAAGACCAAGATCGCGGCTAGATGAACCTGTATTGAAGACAATGAAAGCCCCTTCTGCTTCAGATGGAGGAGGTAGTCTAGAATGTGCGGCACTGAAGCCAGCATTGGGGGTGAATGATGCTGCACCGACCAGACTGAAAATCTCTTCCACTTGGCAAGGTATGTGGCTCTTGTAGAGGGTTTTCTATTGCCAAGGAGGACCTGTCTAACATGGTCTGAACAGGAAAGCTCCAATGGATTTAATCATGTAGTTTCCACGCTGTAAGATGGAGTGACCCGAGGTTGAGGTGTTGGAGATGCCTGTGATATTGTGTGCGAAGGTCCAGGGAGAGCGGCAAGGTAATTGGGGCTCCCACCGACATCTCTAGGGGGGATGTGTACCAATGCTGATGGGGAACAGGCAGGTGTTATCAGTATGACCCGAGCTTGATCTCTGAGGATTTTGAGCAGCACCTTGTGAACGAGTGGTACGGGTGGAAAGGCGTATAGGAGAGAACCTCCCCAATGGAGGAGGAAGGCATCCATGGTGGAGCCTCAGGTGTTATTCTGGGGGGACCAGAACTGCTGGCACTTCCTGTTGCGTTGAGCGGCGAAGAGGTCTATCGGGGGAAACCCTCACCTCTGGAAGATTGAAATTGTGATGTCCGGGCAAAGGGACCACTCATGGCTGTGGAACAACCTGTTGAAGTGGTCCGCCAGCTCGTTCTGAACCCTGGGGAGGTACAACACCTGCAGGTGAATTGAATGTTCTACACAGAAGTCTCCCTGCATGAGGGCTTCTTGGCACAGGGGAGAGGAACGTGCACCCCCGTTTGTTGATGTAGAACATTTCTGTCATATTATCTGTCATGACTGATACACATTGTCCGGTTTGGTAAGGACAGAATGTTTGACATGCTAGGCGCACTGCTCTCAGCTTTCTGACATTGATGTGGAGACGCAGATCTGCTTGCAACCAGAGGCCTTTAGTTCTGCGATCTCCCAAATGAACTCCTCAGCCCAAGTCTGATGCGTCCGTCACCAATGACAGAGATGGCTGTGGGGCAGCAAGGGGGACCCCTGAGGACACCTCCAGAGCATCGATCCACCACCGGAGCGAGTCAAGAACTGAGTGAGGCAGGGTTACAATCCTGTCTAAGCTGTCCCGGGCTGGGCAATAGACTGATGCTAGTCAAAACTTGAGCGGCCGAAGCCTGAGTCTGGCATGCCGCACCACATAGGTACAGGCTGCCATGTGCACAAGAAGTTTCAGGGAGTTTCTCACTGTAGTGGTGGGGAACTGCATGATACCCCGGATTATGTCATTGAGGGCCTGAAACCTTGCCTGTGGCAGGTATGCCATAGCTTGGGTCGAGTTCCAGTACTGCCCCTATGAACTCCATCCTCTGGACAGGAGACAGAGTCGATTTTGCTTCATTTCGGAGTAGACCCAGTCTCTCAAAGGTGGCTCTGATAAATGTGACCTGAGTTTCCACTTGGGTTCTGGAGTGGCCTTTAATCAGCCAGTCGTTGAGGTACAGAAACACCTGAACCTGATGCCTCCACAAGAATGCACTTGGTGAATACTCAAGATGCTGCTTACAGGCCGAATGGGAGGACAGTAAATTGACAGTGGCTATCATTGACCACAAACCTGAGGTATTTCCTGTGGATCTGAGTGATTGCAATGTGGAAGTACGTCCTTCAAGATGAGGGCGGCATACCAATCTGTTGGATCTAGTGAGGGAATGATGCAGGCCGAGGACACCATGCAGAACCCAAGTTTCTTCATGAACTTGTTGAGCTCTCGTAGGTGCAGGATAGACCTGAGGCTTTTGGTTTTAGGAAATACCGAGAATAGAAACCCTCGCCCCTGTGCTTCAGAGGAACCTCCTCCACTGTCCCTAGCGATAGGAGTAACTGCACCTCCTGGATGACTAGATGCTCGTGAGAAGGGTCCCTAAAGAGGAATGGGGAAGGGGGGTAGAAGGGGGGAGAGCACAGGATTGGATGGAGTATCCTCTCTCTACCATGCGGTGCACCCAGCGGTCTGAGGTGATACGGGACCATGCACAGTAGAAAGGGGATAGTTAGGAGGAAAAGGGAAGACGGGCTGGATCCAGTCTCTGATCTGGTGCACTGTCCTCGACCAGACCTTCAAAAGGCTAGTTTAGGGCCAGAGGGCAGCTTGGGCTGGCCAGAGCCTGAGGATGGGTGGTGCCTTCTTCTGCCACTCCTGTTCCTCCTCCAAGAATCATCCTGTCGGTTCTGCTGATGGAATCTTGGAGGAGATTGTGGTCGGAAGTGTCTCCACTGTGTGGCTGGAGTGTGCAGACCCAATGACTTGAGGGTAGCTCATGAGTCTTTCAGGCTGTGTAGCCTCTTGCCTGTCTTTTCAGAGAAAAAAGTCTTACTCTCAAATGGGAGGTCCTGAATGGTCTGCTAGAGGCCTAAGACTTGGAGTCAGGCTACCCCAGTCACCATGACTCTATTGGCGGCATCTGCAGTATCCAATGCGGCCTGGAGGGAAGCCCGGGAGACTAGCTTCCCCTCCTCTACCAGGGCCAAGAACTTGGTTCAGGAGTCCAATGGGAGGAGCTCCATAAATTTGGCCATAGCTGCACAGGTGTTATACGAGTACCTGCTGATGATGGCCTGTTAGTTTGATATATGGAGCTGCAGACCTCCTGTACAATAAACCTTTCTCCCAACAAGGTCTAGACGCTTGGTCTCCCTGTTCTTTGGGGAGGGCTCTTGGAAGCCCTGTCTCTCAGGCTGGTTAGCAGCGTTCACAACAAGAGAGTCAGGAGGTGGGTGGGACTATAAATGTTCGAATCCTCTGGAAGGCATGAAATAACACCTCTCATTGCACTTGGCAGTGGGTGGCAAGGAAGCTGGTATCTGCCACAGGGTTTTGGTGGTGTCCACAATTGTTTTAGTAAGTGGAAGGGCAATACGGGAAGGTTCTGAGGGTGCAAGGATGTCCACCATGGGATCAGCCTCCTTGACTACCTCCTCGGCCTTTATGCCCAGACCCTGTGCAGCTCTGCACAGCAACTGCTGCAGCACCCTGTTGTCCTCAAGCGTGGGAGCTACGGCTGTTCCCACCAATGCTTTGTCTGGTGACAAAGAGGAGGAAGCGTTTATAATGAGCGGATGCTCCCTGTCATCCACCGCCAGAGGGTCCCGAGATTCTCGGGGCAATGTTGGTGCCAGTGGTGCAGCCAACGGTGCCAGAGCTGCAGATGCTGGACCAAGCAATGGTGCCACCATTAGTACGATGGGAGGGACTGTCAAAGGAGCTGGTGCCAATCCGCTCGCAGGCACCAAGGAGGGCGGAGGGCCCAATGCTGACATCAGCACCAGTGCCACCAGTGCCTGCGTCATAGTCGACATCGACAATGGTACTGACATGGGAGACTGGTGCGAGGACACTGCCAAGGGTGGTGCCGAGGTCGGAGCCAAGCACGGTGCTGGAGTCGATGACAGTGCCGCTGTCAGAGGCGTTGATGTGTGGACAGGTGCCAAGGGCAGATGTGTAGCCGATGGCAGGACAAAGGTGGCTGACGCCACAGAAGACATCATGGAGCAGTGACCTTGGACTCCTCCTTTTCCTTGGTGAAAAGCCATGGGGGTCCATAAGGGCCACTGAAGCAGTTCTGCCACTGCAGAGGCCAAGCCTGGGGTTCCCTCCTGTCTCTCCCAGACTTTGATCTGCGGCTCCTGCTTTTCCTGGAATGATAGGAGTCAGACTCTGACTCCAAGGTCTTTGAGACTGAAGACCACAGAGGAGTCAAGCCTCGGTGCCTTGAGCATTAAGAGCTCGAGAAGGCTCTCTGTCCAAGTGAGCTGGCGCCAAGGGGGAGCACCTCAACATCACAGCTGGCTTGATTGCACTGGGGGGCGGGTCCATCAGAGCTGAAGGTTCTTCCCTCCTTGGGGGCGAGAATGGCGCAGTAAGGTGCAGGAGGTCCCGAGCAGCTTGGTAAGCCTCTGGCGTCTAAGGGAGCTGCAGCTGCTGAGTAGGGACCAGTGACCAAGGGGGGGCCGGACTCAACTGCCTCAGTTGGGCAGGAGTCAACATGGCCCCAGCAGAAGATCCAGAACTGTGACCCGCCTGGGGTCTCACATCTCCGGGTTTAGCCGTAGGAAGGCAGCTGTCCGGCTTCTTTTTCTTCTGAGACATCTGTGAGTGGGATCGGTGCCTGCTATCAGCTGGGCCTCGTGAGGTGCCATGTGAGTGCCGAGTGTCTCAGGATGAGTCCTTTCTCAGTGCCGAGCTTGACGACGGTGCTGGGGCGCTCCGTGTTGAAGATGAAGTGTTAAGGGCTGTGTTTCCTGAGCCTGGAGTTGGAGTAGGGGTGTAGGGATGCCTCCATGAGGATCACCTTAAGCTGCTGTTGCCTTTCTTTAAGAGTTCTAGGGTGGAACTTCCGGCAGGGCTTACAGTGATCCTTTTGGTGGTCCTCCTCTAAAACTGTAAACACGCGCAGGCTACACAGTTTTTAAACCTAGGAACTGCGGCATACCATGGCTCCGGGGAGGTGGGATGGGGGGGCACCCTCAACAACTCTATGCTAGGAACTCTAATACTAAGACTAAGGTAACTATGTACAATTAGTAGAGAACGTGCTTGCTAAGCAAGAGCTAAGGGAATTTCCAGCCAACAGTCACTGGCAGTAAGAAGGAACTGAAGGTGGTGGCATGTTGGCTGGGCTCTATATTGAGCTGCATGAAGGCATGACTCCAGGGGTGCCCAGGCAGATCCTACGATGCTGCTAGGGAAAAAGTGTTCCAGCCATTGGGCACGCACACATGCACCAGGGGCGGCTCCAGGCTCCAGCACGCCAAGTGTGTGCTTAGGGTGGCAAAATGCCTAGAGCCGCCCCTGACATGCCCACACCTGACTGGAATGGACATGAACAAGCACTCGAAGAATAATAAACTGTTACAAAGAATGTTATAAATTAGAGCACATTTTATTAGAATAAAAATGATCTACATTAAATATATGATGATGTCTGTGATACTATAAAGATGATTCTAAATACAACTACAGTAACTCCTCACTTAAAGTCGTCCTGGTTAATGTTGTTTCGTTGTTACGTTGCTAATCAATTAGAGAACATGCTTGCAGAAAGACCAGCCCATTGCAGTCGGCTGGTGGGGGGTTGGAACCAGGGTGGACCGGCAGCTCCCCTATCAGTTCCCCGCACCCCCAAGTTCCCTGTGTGGTAGCCGCCCAGCAGGCTATCAATTGCCAGCAGTTCAGCTGTCCCTCCCCCCACTGCCATGTGCTGCTCATGCCCTCTACCTTGGAGCTGCTCCTGGGAGCTCCTGCTTGCTGTGAGGAGATGGGGTGCGAAGAGGGGTGCTAATGTCCGGGTGTCCCCCTACCCCTACCCCCCGCTTACCCCATCTCCATAGAGCAGGGTGGGGACACAATATGACAGGGCTCAGGATGGAGGGAGCTTGCTAGCAGCAGTTGCTGTCTCAACTTGCTGATCAACTTAAAAAGGCAATGTACTTAGAGTGGGGTCAGCATGCTTAGAGGGGGCAATGCACGTCTCTCTCTCTCTCATGCACAGGGTGAGTGTCTCTGTCTGCCATGCTATCTCCCCTAATTCCATTTGTGCTGCCTTGTAGAGTGTGAGGCTATATTAACAGCAATGTGTTAACCCTTGATGGCTCAGCCGAGTGCTGTTTCAGCATTCAGCACTAAGGCATTCTCTGGGAAATATCCCACCCTCTTCCACCCTCTGACTCCACCACCTCAACCAAGTGTAAGGGTACTGTTGCCCCCTTATTAACATTCAGTGGGGTGTTTGGTTGCTAGCTCCCAGCACTAAAAAGGGAGGGGTCGATGGGAAATCAGGAGCCTGAGACTGACAGTCTCCAGGAACATTGTGGAGAGGCCAATGCTCCAGGTCAGCCTGATTGACAGGGCGGGCAGGCTAATCAAGGAGTCACGAGGCCAGGGGGGTCCCATCCTCCATGTGAGCTGGAATTGTCTGAGGCAGATGGACTGGGGCTGAGCTAAGGAGAGAGCAGGGGGCCCAAGCTGAGCTGCTGGGAGCAGAGCTGCAGCCCCAAAGCCAGAGCACAGCCCAGAGAGAGCAGACCTGCCCCGGGAGCAGAGCTGTAGCAACCAGAGCCAGAGGGGGCCAGAGAAGCAGCCCAGGAGGCAGGTGAGAGCTGAGAGAGAGTCACAGAAGCAGCCTGCAGAGCAGACTTGCCCTGGAGCAGAGCTGTAACAACCGGAGCCGGAGAGGCCAGACAAGCAGCCCAGGGAGCTGAAGGCAGAGCAGCAGCAGCAGCCATGCTGAGGCAGTGTGGAGCTGGGGCTGGAGCAGTCCGGAGCTGGGTGCAGTGAGCAGCTGTGGAGAGCGAGGGGGACCCTGGGCAGTGGGCCCAGCACAGGGAGACGCCTCAGCCAAGAGGCCCTGCAGGCCAGACTTGGAGGGGGATCATAACCCTGCACAGGGCGAGGGTGACGCTGGGGAGAAGGGTCTGCCACCCAGCCTGAGAGTGTGTTGGCCACCACCAGAGCAAGTGTCCAACCGGCAGGTCCCTGCAGCACAGCCAGGGCCCGAGAAGAAGGCCGGACGCTACAAGGAACAGACTGTGAACTGCCCCTGTACATTCCAAGAGAACAGTTTTGGGTTGTTCTCTGCCACAGAGCAGCGTGATGTGTTTTCCTTAAACCTTTCCATTTTCCTTATTTTTTTTAAATTAATTGTTAATTAAATAACTTTGTATGATGTGATCATGTGGTCAGGGAGAGTGCGCAGTGCAAAGAGATAACCTGGAGTGGCGGACATGCCTAGCCCCTGTCCTTAGGGTGATCACCAAACGAGCAGGGTTGGGGGTTGAGCCCCCCAGGAATCCTGGGCCCAGCCTTGTTGGGGTTACAAGGACTCTGCGAGACAGGAGAGTGGAAGGGGAGTCCTCAAGAGCAGGGAGGCCTCTGGGTAAAGGAAGTGGGAGCGATGACTCAGATCCTTTCGCTAGCCCACTTCACCGGGGTAGTGCAGAAGCCAGGAAAGTTCCCCACAATAGCGGGACCATTCCCCCGCTTACATAAGCTTCATAATCATTATTGCTGTGTACAGTATTAAATTGTTTATATGCACAGTATAAGTTTTAAACATATATATATAGTCTTTTGTCTGGTGAAAAAAATGTCCCTGGAACCTAACCTCCCCATTGACATTAATTCTTTTGGGGAAATTGGATTCGCTTAACATCATTTTGCTTAAAGTCGCATTTTTCAGGAACAAAATTACTACAGCATTAAGCAAGGAGTTACTGTACTAGCATTTGGAAGGTAATCTGGCTAATTCCCCTCACTTTTTTGAGTGAGGCTACATTATTTCTTATGCTGTATTATATAACAGATCATACTGTTTATATATAAAATACACCACTGTAATACTCTAACACATTTCTGAAAAATTTCATATGTAACAGGTTGTTATAACATCACCTAATAAATATTTTGAAATAACTATCAGTCCTGTGGTCTGTGGAACATGTAATAACATATATTAAGAAAAAAAATCTAGTAAGAGTTTATTGATTATTATTAAGGTATTTAAGATGATATCAATGCAAAACATTATCAATTCTGACGGGGATATATACTTATTTTACAGTGAATGAGAGCACAAGGAATGGGAACCAGAACACATACCAAATCTTTGTTCCTAGTTAAAGTGAGTTTTACAAGAACCAAAGCAATAGCATAGTGACTAAAACAATCATCACCTGGTGCACCAGCTATGAAGCTCTCTCATCTCAGCATTTGCGATGCAATAGATGGACTAGGGTTCTGCTGGAAGAGGGCAACCAAGATAGCAGGTTACCTTGCCTCTTCTTGTGTTTTGTACAGCAGAGACATAATAGCTGAAGTTGATTTTCTTTTCAACTCACCTGGATTCTAAGGCATCTTCACAGGGTTGGATTGATAGACATGTTCACTATGTTTGATAAATGAGGCACAGGATATTGGTACCAAGTAGCACCACTACAGCTGAAGGGGACAAATTGTGCTGTTAGCCACACCCTGCCTGCCCTTTGAAGTCAATGGAGTGGCTTGAATATGACTGAAAGCAAAAATTAGCAAAAATGTTTGTATTTCAAACAAAACTTTGATTTTTAGGAGTTGGGATATGGGGATAATGAGATTTTTCCCAGGGAACTGATTCAGTGCAATGATTGATAATTACAGCTTAATTAACATATTATTAGTATAAATTTGGCCCAGTGAAGATGTTTTTAGTATCAAATAATGAAACAGTGTTTTCTAAAAAAAGGTTTTAAACCCCAAATGAATTTTTTTTAACATTTGTAAACACAGTCTTTTAATACACAGGTGTCAAATAATGATCAAAGGGTACATTTCCTGGGACATCAGGAGGCCTCAATCAAAAGAAAGAAGGTGAAAAAACAGACAAGGAAGTTCCATGCAAAAAGCTACTAACAACACAATGTTAAGGTTGAGAAAACAAGCACTCAGATACAAGGAAATGGAGAATAAAAAATGGAATCTCAATCTTAACTCTATTCCACTGTACATTTGCCTTAAAATATGGATTTTTTAAAAAATTAATCTTTACATATACTAAGTGCCAGTCGAGGGCTTGTTTTCTCAACATTAACGTTGCATTAGCTCTAATTTTTCATGCAGAACATACACATAGTAGAAACACTAACACAATTTGTTGTGGAAGTTGCCACATCTCCCTTTGGTAGTCTGCATCACACAGTAGTAGGTGATAAGGTCCTTAAGTTCAAAACTATCTTTATACTTTTGTTCGCTTGGGTGAGTATTTATTCCAGTCGTTACTGAGTACTCTTACAATATCAGTGTCATGTTTAAATTAAATCTGTACTTTAAATAATACAGAAATGAAAACATACGAAGAAATTTTTATGAAAGACGTAAATGTCCAAACTACAAAGGAAATAACCAAAATCTTTGAAATGGTCTTGAGGCAGTGTACCCATTCTCTCTTGACATAAGTTTCACATTAAATCTCAATAGACCACATTATGAAGGGTAAGAAATTAATAAAGGCTACTGTGCACTGTGAATTTTCACACTGGATGAACACATTTGCTGTTTTTATAACTGTTCATGTAAAATAACTCCTTTACACTTGCATGGTGTGGAAGTCTAAAGTGATTACTCTTCATTGTACTATAAGATTTTGTGCAGGAAAGCTGCTTGGTTTGAGTGTTCTAGTCGTTGGAGGAATGGTGAAAGGTTTTGAAATGACACTTCCAAACATAATGGACCTATTCTGATCTCAAACACTGGGGTAAGTCATGAATAAATCCATAGATGAGAACTGAGTTACAATGGTGTAAAACTGGTCTAATCAAGATTAGAATCAGGGCTGTTATTAACTATAGCAGTTTTCTATGTAGTAATATACAGAAGTGACTGCATGTTAACAGGAGGGCAAAATCCTTAAAAGTATGTATCTGAGGGCAAAATCTAGCCCATAGCATTCAAGTTAAATTGATAAACACATTACATTTTAAACAAGAAGTCATAGAGAGCCTATGTAGCTTTTTCAGTGGTCTTAGCCTCTAGTCAATGTGGCAAGTAAACTTTAATATTGTAACTCTAAAGATTAAAAGTGGCTGGGTACTATAGATAGGAGGATTTTAACCTGAAGTGACCAGCTACAGATTAGTGAGTGAATAACTTAACTGCATTTTGAACCTTGGCTTCCCAGAGAGTCACAGTAATTCCTAATCAAACTATTTTATTAAGAAATCTTCTAGAAGAAGTATAGCTTTGGCAGTGAACCTTCAGGATCCCATTAAAGGATCTCTTCTGTATTCCATCACTACTCTGGTCGAAAACTGCACACTTTACTCCCACGGATCCTCTCCACAGCCATTTGGAATCCTCTTTTCCTTATCAGGCTGATACAGACCTGCATCATCCTCTCCTCCTTCTGACAGGGGCGACAACAATGGGGGGGTATGATACAACTGCTCATTGTTTTGCTTCACAAAATCCTGCCACAGGGCACAGATTAACACCAAAAAATAGATGGCTGCAGCCAAAGGAAAACATTTTTCAGAATGCCTCCACTTGATTAATGAAGTAATGGCATGAACCACTCTTTGACTTTAATCATGTGCTATACATTTTTTGCCACTTCTCCTCTAGAAATATCAGCTGTAACTGGGAATTTTTTGCAATGTTCTTTTCTTCTTATTCCCTCAAAGTTTTCAAAGAAGACCATAGGGATTAATATGGCTGAGTTTACAAGAAAATTATTTTGGTATAGGAGGGAAAAAAACCTTTTCTTAAACAAATTCTTAGTGCCTGATCATAGGACTACTTGTGTGAACAGGAACTACTCTCATGGCTGCAGGATCTGAACACAGGATATTTCCACATTAGCAAATATTATCTCATCTTTCTTTTCAAGTTACATTTGATATATACTACGGCCCAGATTGCAGTGTCAAGAGGTGGGCAGGTATTACTACATATCTTGAAAAATCCACCTGTATATTTGGCACTACTGAGTTTTAGAAGCTATATGTCAATGCACATATTTAAGAGCCTCCAGGCAAGACTGGTGATTACAATCACACCACCTTCATTCTATAGCAGAGCTCATTGTTTGTTTTATTTCTGTTAAAAAACATAAAAGACAGAAATGATTTGATGATAACTTATTTCCTGCACGCCAGCAGAAGGACATCGCCTTTTAGTTTTCTAGCTGTTCGCAACCTACTACAGCTGCACTTCTAGCAACCACTGTTCACTTTTGTTGGAACTTTGAGATCTGCTGTCCTTCAATTGGAAGTGAAAGGTGGGGGGAGGCGGGGAGGCTAAAACCAGTGTGTCCAATTCTGCCTGCAGATACCAACTCCACACATACATCCGAAGGCTAAAGAATATTGCCTAACAGAAGTAAGTAAAAAGTGAGTCTTCTTTATTTATTGTGATAATGCAACACTGTAAAAACTTCTTACAGGTATTTTGATACTGTGAGATATGTGAATGAGACTCTTGACTGACTCCTAGCTGATAAAAATTAAACACTTCTCTTCCTTGGTTAAACATCAGATTTTCCTTAGTTCATCTGGTAGAGCTACAACTTTACGATGTCCATCGCCTGGTGTGGACAGTGCACAAGATAGTCAATTAGTGGATTCCACTAAGTCCCTTAGCAATGTCTGGGCACTGCTAACTGGAAGTCAACAACAGCTATTGCTATTACTGTAGTAGCAAATGCCACTTCAATCAGTCGTCTAAGATGCCCAACCTTTCACTATTCTGAGATGTATATTGTTAATGTACTTCAATATAGAACTTGAAAGATCTGAAAAGTATTTGACATCTGGCACAGTGACTCAATTAATTACTCTGTTGAATTAATTACAGTGCTGAATCTCTTGAACCAACAACTGTGAGTTTAAACTCGGCATCAGAGTACTGCCTGGAATATGAACCAGTTTAAAAGAGCATTATTTCATCTTCAGATTTTATTCAAGGCTGAGGAGAGTAAGTAGGTTGTATCTTTTGTAATAAGGTAAATGAATCCTCTGTGGGAGATAGCATCACACTGCTACCACTCCAAGAATCATTAAGGACAGATAATTAATTACAAGGACTCACACCCACCCATACTTTTCAAGAGTCAGCCACAAGCAGATGTGTTGGATCAAGTACGAAAATCCAACTGCAAATACTGTGAAATGGTAGCCAAGAGTTCACAGAATTTTCCTTTTGTTCCTTTACCAGAGATTTACTTTTACAGTCTTTCAAAGATTACTTGATCCATTTATAAGGTTTATCACACCAAAATGTTTGCAGTGCTCACTCAGAAATGTGTGAAACCTGCTGTTAAGCACTCAAGTGAAACTATGATTCAGTCTTAGGAGGTGTGGCTTTCCCTAGATGTGCTTTTAAAAATATATATAAATAACAAATAAACAAATACAGCTCCCTTTAAGAACAAAAGAGAGCATATGTTTGAGAGACAATAGGAATCAAATATACAAATAGACAGAAAGTTCAAGAATAAAACAGAAAAGCTTCATAAAAATATAAAATAAAAATGATTACAAGCTAGCATCAAGATTGTCAGGCCTAAACAATATATTAAAGATTTATCAAAATGCTCATGTTTTCCTACAACATTCTAAAGTAACAAGCCAATGCTTAGATGGAGAGGCCTCACTGATGAGGAAAGATCACTATTATTTGGGAAAAGCTCTTAGGAAGAGAACAGATATGACCAGAGCACTCTAATTCCATTTCAAAGCAATTTGGAGGGTTTCAAAATCTGATTTCATTCCAATGTGGAATAAAACCAAATTTTTTTGAATGTTTCCATGAAATCAGACCCCAAGCTTTATGATTCAGGAAGAGAGGGGGTATGTGTGTCCCTCTCTAGCCTGGAGGTTAGGTTACTCACCTGGTATGCAGAAAACCCACATTCAAGACCTTGCTGTGCATGATTCAGAACTGAGTTTTTCATCCCAGATCAGTGCTGGTACTAGGCCATTGGGGGCCCTAAGTAGGATTATTCCCCCCCCCCCCCAATACTAAAACAGGCAAGTTCTTATAATAAAAAGTGAATGAGGGCCCAAAGAAATTGCTTAGTCTGCTTTTGCCTAGTGCCGGCTTTGTCCCGGATCACTCTAAATCAGGCAGTGCAAGGGACTAGAACCCATATCTTCCATCTCCAGCTTGGAGCCTTAACCACCAGGCTTTAGTGAAACTGAAACTTTCCTGCAAGATGTTTTAGTGCTGACAAAACAACTTATTTCAGCAAAATATTGTTTTCTCAAAACTGTTCTTACCAGCTGTACAAGAGAACAGAGGAGCCCAAATACACCAGTGAGACCAAAAAGTGGGTAGAAGTCCTGCTGTATTGGCTGTGGTTGCACTCCAATTCGTCCAGAGAAACATAACAAAACAGTAGCAGTATCACTGTCACTGTCATAAACAGATAGCTAAGGGTTAATGTTTCTTTTGCCTGTAAAGGGTTAACAAAGGGAACCAAACACCTGACCAGAGGACCAATCAGGAAACCGGATTTTTCAAAGCTCAGGGAGGGAATTTTTGGGTGTGTGTCCTTTTGTCTGTGTTTCTTTTCGTGTGCTCTCTCGGCTATGAGAGTGATTTCTATCTCCAGGCTTTTCTAATCTTCTGTTTCCAAGTGTAAGTACAAAAGGTAGAAGACAATAGGTTTTATATTGTTTTTGTATTTACATGTGTGTAGTTGCTGGAATGTTTTAAATTGTATATTTTTTTGGATAAGGCTGTTTATTCATTTTTCTTTTAAGTAATTGACCCTGTATATTGTCAACCTTGATACAGAGAACAGTTTTATGTCTTTTTCTTTCTTTTTATTAAAGCTTTATGTTTAAGACCTGTTGGATTTTTTCCTAGTTGAACTCACCAGGGAATTGGTGGGGAGGAAGGAAACGGGGAAAGGGAAAATCTCTTTGTGTCAGAGTTGCAAAGCGTACCTTTGCAGGGACTCTGACTGAGGGTGAAAGAAACTTGATCTCTCTGTGTTTGCATTTCAAGGACTTGAAATGGTATCTCCTAGTGTACCCAGGGCGGAAGCCGGGAGGAAATAAAGAGGAGACAAGGGGACGGGGTTATTTCCCTTTGTGTTAAGGCTCAGGGCATCTGAGTCTTGGGGTCCCCCAGGGAAGGTTTGGGGAGACCAGAGGGCGCCAGAGACTGGAAATCTGGCTGGTGGCAGCGCTATCGGATCCAAGCTGGTAATTAAGCTTGGAGGTTTCATGCAAGCACCCACATTTTGGACGCTAAGGTTCAGAATTGGGATTTATGCTTATGACAGTCACATTGCCAGTTTATTCTAACGATGCCTTTTAGAGCTCCTACAGTTACGGGTCAGTCACCATTTCTATTATACATTACACTGTTTCTAATTTATAACCTGCAAATGTTTGCTTAAGCTTTATATACTGATACTATCATCGGTGGTAGCACTAGATAAAGCAATAATGGAGAGATAGTGCCAGTTACTATGTTATGTAGGCTTGCTTTGAGCAGGTCAGAAAACACTAATTAAAATGCCAGTACCTCCCAGGAACACTGTTTACGCTAGTGCTCACATGCCCATCCCTGCCACCACTGACGGAGCTAAAATGGAAGTGGTAATGGTGGGAAATTTTAAGAGAACATTCTAAGTAAAGATTCAGGCCTAGTGCACAAGATTTTGGTGAAAGGATCAGCTCTAAGATATCATGGTGATAAGTGCTTTATTACATAGAGATTAGACAGATAGAAATGAAAGAGAAAACACTTATGGACCAGATTTTCAAAAGAACCCAGAGACTAATTAGTCATAATGGGAACTGTTGGGTGCTGAAAATCTCTCCCCTTTTTAGGTTCCCATAATGAAAATGTAGTCCCATTTGTGGATGCTGAGCACTTGGAAAACCTAGCCCTATTGTTTCTAGGCTATTAGTCCATAAAATGGATTAGCATGTTTAGATTTTTTTAAAAAATACCCTATATTAAAAAGCGTTAAGAAACATTACGGTTTAAAAATGGGTATTGCAAATATAAAGTAATTACAATATTTCTTCATTACAATTTTAACAGGCATACTTGCAGGACAATTATGCAGCAAATGTATTTTAAATATGGAAATATATTTATATGATATACTGTACTGAAGTTTCACAGGTCTTTATGTCAAAGTGTGTGCATGAAACCACTGATCTGCTAAACAGTAACTGCTCTGAAGCTTTATCCCAGGGCTCTGCAACCTTTCAGAAGTGGTGTGCCAAGTCTTCATTTATTCACTCTAATTTAAGGTTTCACGTGCCAATAATACATTTTAATGTTTTTAGAAGGTCTCTTTCTATAAGTCTATAATATATAACTAAACTATTGTTGTATATAAAGTAAATAAGGTTTTTTTAAATGTTTAAGAAGCTTCATTTAAAATTAAATTAAAATGCAGAGCCCCCTGGACCAGTGGCCAGGACCCGGGCAGTGTAAGTGCCACTGAAAATCAGTGTAAGTTGCCTACCTCTGCTCTATCTTCTCAAGGAAATGCAGATTTTAAGTGTCTAACACATCTCCACTGAGATCTTACTTTGTTTATTACCCTCTTCAAAATATGATCTTTTAAAATAACCCAAGGAAAGAAACCTAAACTACATAAAAACTAACGTTGAGGACGAAACTTAATTACAGATAAAAAAAATTTAGAGATAGGAATGACACTATCTTTAACATACTAAATTATGGCTCAGCAGTGCAGTACTTATATAGACCACTGACTTCAGTGAAATCAGGGCTAATTTGGACAATACCTCGTATAATTCTAGGCACCCATGTCAGAATCCTTCAATATCTTGACATAATGGCTGCAAGTAGATGACAGATTCCGTAGTGCTCAATATCCTTATGTTTAGTAGGGGTTAAATTAACTTTAATACAGGTTAACATAGTCATTGTGTATCTTCTATATACTTTGTTAATATGAATTGTTCAATAATTAATCTGTGCTCTGAAACAGTTAAAAAAACCCTCTGATGTGTTATTAAAAGCGAAAGCATCAGTTTGGCTCAGCAGACAAGGTAATTCTAAAGTAACAAGTTTAGTACCATTAATCTGTGCCTTGCATAACCATTTCTAGACTGTTGCCATAGATGGACTGCTTGGAAAAGATCCAAATAGCAGTGTCCATGAAAGCTTACAATGGCTTGATTTTAAGTGATTTGGTTGAGTAGCAATAAAGACTAACTCCTAAAGGATGAAAAACAGTATAGCAAAGTCAACTCACTGGGTATTTACATATCAAGGTGTTATTATTCAGACCCATCTTCCCAGCAAAAGGCCCCCATGTTGTTCCAACCGGAAGCTGCTGCCGACTCTGAATCTTGCGCTCCCCATCCTTCTGGAACATCTCCAGCTCTCCTGCAAACAAAGAAAACAAGCAACGTTTAGAGTACTGTACTTTCACTTGTACTTTGACAACAACCACCTCCGTCTTTGTGTTTGTTTTACATGAACAATGTTCTGAGGACCCATATAACGAGAATTAATTATGCTTGTCTGAAAAACAACTGATCTTGTCATCCTGAGAAAAAAACTAAACTTTTTTCCTTATAATTATATTCAAATTTGGGTTATAAAGTCCCATTTCTTTCTTGCATCATTTCACACCCATTATATTTTGAAGGCATTTTTATTTGGTAAGTCTTTGAGAACGAGAGAGAATAACAGTTACTCAAGAGGCTTTGATCACATGCTGAGAAGGGGGTAATGGCTGCAGAAAGAAAAAGTACAATAGGAAGTACAACACCGGCATTAACATCCTTCCTGCATTTCACTGTCACAAACAGCCAAATTCTGAAGTCTTTACTCAAGCAAAATTTCTATTGGGCCACATTCTTTTCTCATTTACACCAGTGTAAATACAGGAGAACCCCACTGACTTCGGTGGGGCTCCTCTGGGTTTATACAGATATATAGAGAAAAATAATTTGTCTCAACTAAAGTTTTGCTCACGTTAGGGTTTCAGGATTTGACCTGAGATACCTAAGGCTAGTAGATCTAGTGCCAATATGTTTGCTCTAAAAAAAGTAAAAAACAGTGGGGGTCAAAAACTCTGTCACTTTTTATTTTATTTTCTTCCACTGGAAAAAAGTCACAATGCAACTCTGTAACACTTTCTCTCACTTATAGAGAGGAATTTAAAAAACTGAAATTATTATTTCTAAATGTGAAGTTACTAGCTTTCTGAAAATAACACTTTCAAAACTAAATGAAAGTATTACTTCATTTCACTGTTTAACTTCCCTTTTCACTGTTCTAGTGGGGAAAAGGCACAGAAAAAGAGCGGCGGGGGGGGAGTGGGCACTTTCCCAGAATTTTAAAACAAAAAATATCAAAAATATTAAAAAATTGCAGGGTTTTTCTGATGATTTTCCCTTTTACATTTTTATATGATACAAAAAACATTCCTTAAAACAATTTTGCCAAAAAATTGTTCCCATTTTTTGACAAATACATTTTTCAACCTACCGTTGCCCATCTGAGCTCTGGCCTCTATGAAGTTAGCTGGATGAAATCATTTCCATACTGAAGTCAATGGCAAAACTCACATTGACTTCAATGGGGCCAGAATTTCACCCTAAATGCTTCCCCTCTATGGTATGCCATATTCTTCCCTTCATATATTTATCAGCTATGACAGTAATTCTTGTCTTCCACATCAACATAATCCTTCCAATCAATTGCAAATAGTAATATATGAATCACAACTGTGATTTTTCACAAAGACCATAGATTCTGCCTACTCAATTACTAAACTGGATGCCTCTCCCAGATTTAGGGCTGGTGACAGTTGGAAAATTGGTCTTGTGGGGGTGGGAATGAGGGGAATGAAAATCTCTTCCTTGCTGGCAAGTAATCCCACAGCTTTCAACACATTTCCCATAACTAGTCACCCATGTGAATCTCTGGATTTAGGATACATCCAGACTGTGGAGAAAGTTTTCCTTGTTCATAGGAATAAACCCTGACCATTTTCCAAAGAGCAGAATTGGTTATGGGCTCTGTTTCCAGGCAAAGATATCTGTATTTCAGTGGTGAATACTGCAGATTGCAAAACTACTCCATTAAATATTGTGGTCCATATCCTTCATATAAACTGGCACAAATCCAGTCAGCTATATTGGTTTACACCAGTTTATATATGTGAGAATAAGTATTCTTCATAATGACAGCTTCAGAGATTTGCAAAGGTGATATATAAATTGGAAAGGTTAATTATGTAGCAATTATATCCAACATACATTTTATTTAAATTTCCATAGGAATACTGAGATAAATGAAACTAACTTTTAAACAATCTCTGTAAGATAATACGATATGGGGGGCTTTTCTGAACTGCAGGTCAACATATTGAACATACACATGCACAGACACACACTATAATATTTTCTACATAAAGATGAAACCAGGAGCATTTGCTTGCTTTTTATACATTAAAAAAAGCAAGGTCTATGGACATGTCACATTTAACTGATACCCGAGGAATCATGAGAATCTTTGACAACCCTTTTAAAAAATAATTCAGCCTCCCTTTCTGCCACTGACATTTTTCATCTGAAAAGGGTTCAGATTCAGTCAAACAGTGACTCCTTATCTGTACCTGTGGATTTACAACAGGCCTGTCTTTTAATGGATTAAGAACGACAAATTTAGGGCAGATCATCCAGTGATACTCAAACACCTAGCAAAGTTTTAAAGTGCACAAATTCATGCTCTCTTTTATTTAAATAAGTAAGAATCCTAATACTAATTGTAACACATTTCCGAATGGTAGCTGTGTTAGTCTGTATCAGCAAAAAGAATGAGCAAGTATTCCTCGTTCTTTTTGCTAATATTAATTGTGTATCATAAAAAGATGTTTAGGAAGGAAACAGGCACAAAAACCAGCAATCACTTTCCAAAATAATGGATGCTTTTTTCTTCCATGTTGACTACCGAACAGGTTACCATGTGCTTTCCCCCTCTTCCATTCTCCTTTGCTCTGTTATGCCTAAATGTGTGTTTTGGTGCAAACCATGGATTTCATCATTGCATTGCAGTTTTACACCAGTGTCACTCCAGTCTGAGTAGCTCAGTAGTGAATCATGTCCAACCTGTTTTAAAATATGCTCTTCTAGGGTTATTATAATAGATGCCTAGTAGCAACTAGTGTAGTGAAGGCTGTGAAAGACAGTGCATTATATCCCCCTCATTTCCCACACTCATATCTTTTCAAAACAAGACACCTTGTGGGCTGAAATCTTCCATGCTTGGATTTACCTGAAGCATTTGTTTCAGCAGCCATTTTAAAGTTGCAGATCAGTGGGGGTGGAGGGTTAGGGTTAGGGTTAGGGTAGCTCCCCTCCTCCCCGGAGAGGGTCGAGCCCCAGCTGCCCACATTTACATGGTGTCTGACACTTTTATTGCATTTTACAATCTTCTATACATTTGAATGTCTGTGTAGAGTGAAAGATACCAAAACTGTGGCAAGGAAGGGATCAAACTTGTGAGATGAAAGAGCAATGGCTCTCCTGTAGTCCCTGTCTTGCTTGTCTATGGCATATTTCCCTTAGATCTAAGCAAGTGACTTCAGAGTTATGGCCCAGCAGCCACTTTGTGGATCTCAGAGGAGACTATGTTAAGAAGAACATCTGCATTTGAATATGAATTGAAATGGAGTCCCCTAAACCTCACTCTAACCGAATTCGGAGTCTGGGTCAGTCATGACAATACAAAATGGAGGTAGGGGGCAGGGTGCTCTGAGAAGCTGCGATCCTTTCCCTGACTGGGGCTACTCAGAATCTCCCCAGCTGACCACCTAACACATTGCAGAGAAGAGAAGAGACACTCTGGTTATTCTATTGTGTGATTACCAGGCAGGAGTAGGAACCCTGGGCACAATGATATAAGCGCTTGACAGGCACTGCCTTTCCTTAGGGAAGTCCCTGGCAAAGTAACACTCCCTTCCCCATACAGCCACCAAGGGGAAAAGGGGAACAGCTCTCTGATTCTGTACTCCAGCCCAAAGGAAGTGGGATATTCTATGCACAATGTGCTGTTTACAATTTCTGACTATTCATAATCTTTACTGGACAACTTTGAAATGGAACTAATGTATATTTTGACACTTAATAACAAGTGATAACAAGCACAATTCATACACAGAGGTCAAGAATGTAGTATTTGAATGCATCATGATTAGTATGCCAAATTTTAACATCAGACTGATAGTTACATTTTTCTGTATTCATTCAGCAATGCATCCCCAGACCTGCTAATTGTCCTATTGAGAAGTATAGTAGAGAGCATAAGTACAGGGAAATAGATTTCCCACCTTTAAGGTTTGTAAATTAGGTACAAATTGGAATTATTGGACATCTCAGTTTTAGTGATATTTACTTCACTTTTCTTTGCTGTACAGCAACTTACTTTTTGCAGCTTGTTCCTCAAGAACATCCTTATTTCCAGCTTGCTGAGTAAGTTTATACAAAATATTTGAGACACATTGTATGTGCTAATCAATTTTTGTAAAAGATAATGTTGTTAGTGCTGTGGGCTGTTTCTCTTATCTTGTTGATATAGCATACTTTTAAAGCCTGTGATTACTCAAAGACTTATGATAGCTGCACTGCAAAGAAGCCCCAAGTCATGACTCACTAGTACAGCTACAAAACATCCCATGGCTTTTAAGATATCAGGCCACCTTGGTGGATCTTGGGCCGGAATAAATGTACTCCATTGTAGGAAATTCTTTCCTATTTGTAGATGTTGTAAGGGATGTTCCTAAATCCCTATTAATTAAGGGGAAAATGTTCTATGCTTTTCAATAAATCATAACCCACTTTTTTATAACTTCAGAAAACATGTAGTGTTTTGTATAACAGTGGTACCCAGTAGCAGTTATTGGCCCTCTACAGGATTTGACCGTGGTTTCAAATGTCAGAGGAATCCAAGTACAGTACACATAGTACAGTAAATGGTATTTTCTGGACACAGTAACAACTGGCTTTCATTCCATCTGCCCACATTCTAGAGTAAGAAAACAAGGGTGCACACAGCCAAAGATGAATAACAGGCAGCATCTGTTTGGCACAGTTACTCTACTCATAAACAATTTTGCCTGCATCTATATGTTTAAAATATTGAAAACATTGCAGGAAAGTACTTGGCAACCTAATGGCAATAACCTTTATCAGGAATAGCCTTATAACAGGAGGCCACTTAGCAAAAGAGTATGGGCCAGATCTTCCTCTGGTGTAAATGGATGTTGGTTCACTAACTCCACTGGAGCTCTGCCAACTTCCACTGGCTAAGTATCTTGTCCTATATGGGTATATTTCTCCATGTCTGAAAAAGACTGTATATTGTGGAATCAAATATGGATAGCCCTGAAGTCACACTGAGTTCAAAAAGCTCTCAACGATTGTTGAAATCCTCAACCTCTGACAAAGCCAGCTAAGGTGCCTGAAGTATGGCATACAGTACCTCTCACTAGTCTACAATGTAACCATTGGATAGCTGCCCGCCTGGTTACATCCAGTAATAGTTTGAGAGGGACATTTAACTGGTGATTCTCTCCACTACAAAAATGAAGCTAAGCTACTGTGCACACCTTTGAATACTGTAAAAAAAAATGGTTCCTCACCTTCTCATAACTGCTGTTTTTCAATATGTGTTGCTCATGTTCATTCCAATTAGGTGTGTGCATAACATGTGCACAGTCGTTGGAAGGCTTTTTCCCCTAGCAGCACCCGCCGGTTCAGCTGTGGAACCCCCTGGAGTGGCACTCACATGGCGGTAAATATAGGTCCTTGTCGACCCACTGCCTCTTCATTTCCTTCTTGCCAGCTACTCCAACAGAGGAGAAGGTGAGTGGGTCTTGGAATGGACATGAGCAATACATCTCTAAGAACAACAGTTAAAAGAATGTGAGTTACTGTTTTTAATTCTTTGAGTGCTTGCTCACGTTGATTCCAATTAGGTGACTCCCAAACCCTAACTAGGAGGTGGGGTCAGAGTTCATGGAATCACTGACTGGAGCACCACTCTGCCAAATGCAGCATTGTCTCTGGTGTGCTGGCTGATAGCATAATGAGAGGTGAAAGCGTGAACTGAGGACCACGTCACCACCCTGCAGATCTCCTGGATCAGGATTTGGGTAAGGAATGCTGCCAAGGAGGTCTGCGCTCTTGTGGAATGTGCCCCTAGTGCAGGGGCCGGAACCTTTGCCAGATCGTAGTATGCCCGAAGTATGTGATCCATGATGAAATTCTGTGTGATGAGAGTGGGAGGCCCTTCATTCTATCCACAACTACCACGAACAACTGGTTCGACTTACAGAATGGCTTTTTGCATTCAATATAAAAGGTCATTGCTCTTCAAACATCCAAGGAGTGTAGCCTTTGTTCTCGGCTATCCACGTGAGGCTTAGGATAAAAGACCGATAGGAAAATTTCCTGACTGGTGTGGAATTGGGATACAACTTTTTGGGGAAAGGCTGGATGAGGCCTAAGTTGCACCTTATCCTTATAAAAAATGGTATAAGGAAGATTGGAAATTAGGGCTTTAAGCTCCGATGCTCTCTTTGCTGACATAATGGTGACTAGGAAGGCCACCTTCCATGATAGGTAGAGCAATGAACAAGTCACTAGGGGTTCAAAGAGGGGCCCCAACAGTCTGAACACTACCAGGTTGAGATACCACACCGGGATTGGTTGCCTAACCTGCCTGTCTAGACCTTTAAGGAAACAACTGACCATTAGGTTGGCGAAGACTGAACATCCAGCTGCTCCCGAGTGGAAGGTTGATATGCCTGCCAGGTGGTCTTTGAGAGGCCCTGCTGTTTTAGGTGTAGTAAGTAGACTAAGATGAGCGGTATGGGCACCTGTGTCGGGGAAGTGAGAATCTGAGAACACCAAATAGGACCTCCCTAATGGGCTCGGAGCACAGGAGCTCCACTGGGTTTAGCCATGAAGCTTACAAGCGGTGAAGTGGAGAGGCTCGAGATTAGGATGATGAAGGTGACTGTGGTCTTGGGTAACCAAGTCCAGAAGCAGGGGCAACGAGATTAGAGCATCCATCAACAGTTCCAGGAGTGTTGTATACCAGTGTTGGCGAGGCCACCTTGTCCCTGTAGATCTTGAGCAGAACCTTGTGGACAAGTAGAAATGGTGAGAATGTGTACAATAGATGGTGCATCCATGGGAGGAAGAACGCGTCCATGAGAGAACCCAGACTGTGATTCCAGAAGGAACAGAACCAAGGGCATTTTCTGTTGCTCTTCGTGGTGAACAGGTCGATTTGGAGAACTCCCCACCTGTGGAAAATGTAGTGCACTATGTCTGGGCGGACAGACCACTCGTGATTGTGGAAGGATCTGCTGAGATAGTTTGCCAGCTCATTCTGAGAACTTAGGAGGTCAGGTGAATAGAGTGGGCTATGAAGAAGTCCCGAAGCATGAGCGCCTCCCCACATAGGGGAGAGGAATGTGCCTCCCTGCTTGTTTATATAAAACATCAAAGTTGTGTTGTCATCATGATCCCTACGCACTTCTCTTGAAAATGGGCCTGAAAGGTTTGGCATGCCAGTTGGACCACTCTCAGCTTCTTGATGATGATGTGGAGTGAGAGCTCATCTTGTGACCAGAGACCTTGGGTCTGAAGTTTCCTCAGGTGAGCACCCCATCCCAATGCTGACACATCTGTCACCAGGGACAGAGAGGGCTGGGGCTTGTCAAAGGGAACTCCCTCACACAGCTCCTGTGGGTTGAGCCACCAATGAAGAGACTCGAGGACTTCCATGGGAGGGTGACCTTGTCCAGACTATCACGCCCTGGCCAATAGGCTGACGCCAGCCAAACTTGGACACGCCTGAGCCTGAGCTTCATGTGTTGTTCCATGTACGTACATGCCGCCATGCAGCCAAGGAGTTTCAAGCAACCCCTTGCTGTGGAGGCGGGGTACCGCTTGAAGCTTTGATTTATATCTATCATTGAAACTATGAAAACAAGGGGAAGCACTTGTGAAAGCAAGTGACTGCAGTTCCAATGACTGTCACTGGTGGTAAGAAGGAGGCCGCTCCAGGGGGCCCCACAGCCGACCCGATGGGTGCTGCTAGGGGAAAAACCTTCCAACGACTGTGCTCATGGCACGTGCACACCTAATTGGAATCAACATGATCAAGCATTTGAAGAAGAACACAATGAATTTACATAAAAGACATGGTGCACCATTTATGCTGTTGCAATTCGTCTCAGAACAAGGTAGAGCTCAGCATATAAAACGATCATGCACTTGCCTGATGGACTAAAAGTGCCTTATCGGGATGCCTCTTCTAAATTCTCCACCCTCAACTCTCAAGCCTCTGAGACACAACACACACTGAACTACAGTTTTGAACATAAACTTGAAATACGATGTTCTCTATTCAAGTACTCCAGCTAAAACCTGATAAATCAGGCTAGCCATACAGTGATCTTATCCTTTCTGACTCTTTAATAAATCGAACCTTGTAAGTTCACGCTGTTGGAAGTTGTCACTAAATGAAATTGTGACCTTATCCGATGCGTGAACTTATCCTGCTGACAACTACATTTATTGTGTGGATAAGAAAGCGAAAAAAAAAACAACCTTTTGATAATTGTGATCTTAGCCGTATGTAACTTTAAGAGATGGGATCTTTTTGATGTTCCATTAATGATTGGCTATGATCAGACCCTCTACTCAGAGAAAAACATTCTCCATAGGTAAGTGCCACAGACACTGGAAGACAGTATTAAAAGTGCATGAAGAGGTACTGGGTGACAGCAGTGAATCAGAAGCTATTAGCCTAACACAAAGAGCTTTGAATTAGCTTGTAATTGCACTGGAAAAGATAACATAATGGAGGTGGCAAAATAGAAACACTCTCTTTTCACAGGATTCATTCAGTAGCTGAAAACCCTAAAACAAGTAACTGGAAATCTATGTACTAGTAACCTAAAGCACACTAAGTCACAGCACTCCTTGATTAATGCATAAAATTCCCCTTTGCCATATCGACTGGAAGTTACCATAACAAATACTGAAGAACATCAGTTGATAAGGTTATTAATAGAGATATGATATGAAAATGCCCAATTGTCTGTTACAATGTTTGTCTGTCAAGTACTAAATATATTGTTACTTAATTCAGTTTAAATATGAAAGTGAGCTCACACTTCTCAATAACTGATAGCACTATATTCCACTCTGAAGTGTATTAGCTCTGGAATCAGGGGACTTGGCAGGTGTTACAGTAGGATCTATTTCACAGCACTACAAAATCTACTATGGGATACATACAGCTGCTGTGGCTGTCACATTAGAAACGGTGTTAAATACGCATGAGGAAGGGTCACAGAAGGGTTCAAACAGAACTAGGCTAAATCATTATTGATCTTTAAAAAAAAAACAAACTAAAGTTACTTTTCTAAGAAAAGTACACTAACTACTATTATTACATACCTACTAACCCTGCCAACTTTCCTTCATCCTGGTGATGCCTCCACAATCCTGCTGACCTAATGGTTAGGACGGAAACAATGAAAATGCTTCTCTTTTTTCCATAATATATATATTTTTGCTGCTGCTTATCTACCTCTAGTGCCCTCATGGCCATATCCATTCTCTCTCTCACTCACCTAGCTCCTGCAGGAGGAGGAGGAAGCATATCTTCTCATGTACTTCCTTCATCTATTCTGTAAGGCTCTCCTCCTCCACAATATAAGCCCCAGGAAGAAAAGGAAGTGAAACAACATGTCAGGGGGCAGGCAGGGAAAAGACCAGGTAGAGAGAGCCTGCGAAGAGTGTTGGGGAAAGCACAGAAGGGGAGAAAAAAGGGATGGATAGAATCAGGAGAGAAGGCAAATGAGGTAAGAGAAACTGGGCTTGGTGAGGGGTGAAAGGGAGCCCCTGGAAAACAAGGAGATTGAGGGTGGTGAGAAAGAACCTGGGGGACAGAAAGAGTGAGCTGCATTTATGAAGGGGGAATGCGTAGGTGGCAGAAAGGGCAGGAAGAAAGAGCCCGAGTAAGGGAAAACAGAGTTTATGAAGTCTGGGAATGAGCTAACACATATATACATATGTATGCAAAATACATGTGTGCTTGTCTGTCTATACATCTATATAGGTACATACTTAACTATTCTTACTGCCCACCAATTCATTTATTACTCAAAATATATGTAAGCTGTTTTAATTACCCTAAACTAAGCCATCAAAAATACAAATATTTCCCAGCCTAGCAGCTTAACTGACCTCTGATTAAACCAAACTCTTTGTGAAGTATACCTATGTTATGCCCTCCAACAGTTGTTTACCTAAGGCATATACCTGAAATTATAATTTTTCTGAAAGGTTTACATCTCTGAAACCTTCAGAAATTCAGACTTCTACTCTATTTGAAAAATATAACCACCTTACACTTGTTGATATATAATAAAATCAATATAAATGAAGGAAATAAAAAATTTACATTTATAGTGTACCTCAGATTCAGATAATCTCAAAACTGTTTACATTCACACAAAAAAGTGAGATCACTTGGTCACCACTGAGACGCAGCCACCTCTGGGGTGAAACATGACAACCATGTTACATTCGCAACAGAACAGTTCTGAAAGAGGGAAAATTAAACAAACCATCTCCAGCTTCAAATATTAATATCATTCAGAGCATGCCCCTACTCTGGTAAAAATTCCATGTCAATTTTAAAATTATCACAAATTCTCAGAGCTTTTGTTTCATATCTCACTTCAAGGATTCAGCAGAGAAGATGACTTACTACTAAAAACATAGATACTGCTATACCATATATTAATAATTACTCATCAACTGTGTCAATACAATAGATTTTAGGGATGGATCCAAACCATTTCAAAAGTATTTCTTAGCTGTCAGAGTCAGAAAGGAGGAGGAACCGCTGAAATTATGAAAATTGCTGGCTAGAGTTCGGTCAACCACTTGAGTGGAGCAGCCTCTTTTATAGTTGTAACAGGAATATTTTCATTTGGACAATTTTGTTCAGTTTTGAGAAATCTACTCAAAGAAGGAAAAGTAAGAAATATCGACATTCTAGTGTAAGGAATGAACAAAAATCATCCAGCAAATGAAGATGTTTATACTAAGAAAACCTGATAATCCTAGTGAATAACAAAGATCACTTCAGCTGTTTCAAAGTCATTACAGTAAATTTATTTTTTCTTAATCAGTTACTTATAATATGACACATGGTTTACTAGCAGTAAAACCTCTTCTTCTGAACAGAGACTGAAAATATAGTGACTGGGAGAATGGCAGTCATCTTAGGATGTATTTCATACAATTCTGCCAATTTTATTCATAATGGGTAAAATCAATGAGAAAGTCAATGGGACTTAGGTTCCTACATCACTACGGTGTTTTGAAAGGTTTATGCAATGTTTTATTTAAAAGGACACATGTATCATACAATCATAGAATATCAGGGTTGGAAGGGACCTCAGGAGGTCTTCTAGTCCAACCCCCTGCTCAAAGCAGGACCAATGCCCAAATAATCATCCCAGCGCCTTGTCAAGCCTAACCTAAAAACCTCTAAGGAGAGATCCACGACACTTCCCTAGTAACCCATCCAGTGCTTCACCACCTCCTAGTTGAAAAAGTGTTTTCCTAATATCCAATCTAACCTCCCAGTGCAACTTGAGACCATTATCCTGTTCTCTCATCTGCTAACCACGAGAACAGTCTAGATCCGATATTCTTTGTGACTCCTTTCAGGTAGAGACAGCACTATCAAAATCTCCTCTCATCTTCCGTACTGCAGAAATGAATAATCCTGTTCTCTCAGCCTCTCCTCATAGTCACGTGCCCAGCTCCCTATATTTTGTTGCCCTGCACTTGACTCTTTCCAATTTTTCCACCATCCTTTCTGTAGTGTGGGGCCCAAAACTGGACACAGTACTCCAGATGAGGCCTCACCAATGCTGAATAGAGAGGAATGATCATGTCCCTCAATCTGCTGGCAATGCCTCTACTTATACTGCCCGAAATGCCGTTAGCCTTCTTGGCAACAAGGGTACACTGTTGACTCATATCCAACTTCTTGTCCACTGTAACCCCTAGGTAACCAGTGTTCCAGTATTGGCCATATTGTGTCCTTGCTGAGGCCAGTGCATCCCAGGAATGAACCCGGGGCACTGCATCTCAGGGAGGAACAAAGCCTCGCAGATCTGGCCACATCATGACACCGGATAAGTACATACCTTGCACCACCCCTTAGAAGGGGACAGTATGTGCTCCTTTCTGCAGCCAATAAGCTGTAATGAATTTCGTGGAAAGAGACTAGAACCATGGCCCTGTCCCTTTTGGCCTGTCTTGAACCCCAGAGAGCACTGACAAGAAGCAGATGCTGCACTCAGAAGAGAACAGGGACTAGAGCTGTAGATGGTCACAGCATAGGGGGCACCTGTGCAAGAGCTAGTCACATTCTGACACCAGGTATGTCAAGCACCTTCCTCTGATGATGACAATTACACAGACATGCAATATGTGGTGCATTGATTAATCATAACTAGGGACCTACCTAATTCACGGCCACGGAAAACACATCACGGACCATAAAATCTGGTCTTTTGTGTGCTTTTACCCTATACCATACAGATTTCATGGGGGAGACCGGTGTTTCTCAAACTGAGGGTCCTGACCCAAAAGGGAGTTGCAGAGGGGACTTCAAGGCTATTTTAGGAGGGCTGTGGTATTGCCACCCTTACTTCTGTGCTGCTGCTTCAGAGCTGCGTGGCTGGAGACTGGCAGCTGCTGACTGAGGGCCCAGCTCTGCATGTAGCAGTGCAGAAGTAAGGATGGCAATACCATACCATGCCAACCTTACTTCTGCACTGCTGCTAGCACAGTCTCTGCCTTCAGAGATGGACTCCTGGCCAGCAGCTGCTGCTTTCCAGCTGCCCAGCTCTGAAGGCAGCGCTGCCGCCAGCAGCAAAACAGAAGTAAGGGTAGCAATATTGCAACCCTCCCTACAATAATCTTGGGGCTCCCCTCCGTAACTCCTTTTTGGGTCAGGACCCCTACAATTACAACACCATGAAACTTCAGATTTAAATAGCTAAAATAATTAATTTTTTTTTTTTTAAATCCTATGACCATGAAGTTGATCAAAATGGACCATGAATTTGGTAGGGCCCTAATCATAACTGAATGACTGAAGTGAACAATCCATTCATCTAAATGATTATACAACCACTTTTAGGCTTCTTCAGCCCTTGAGACAGATGATTAAGTTAAGATGTAGGGTTTAAATAGAAATGGACCACTGTTTTAAAGTCCTGATCCTGAGATGAATGACCCCCAAGTTCAGGAGTATATGGACCCAGGGTTTTAGTTCAGCCTGCCATGAGAGTCATCTGAATGTTAAGGGTGCTCACATCTGGGAATTGAAAGAGAATCAGATCCTGGGTCTATCTTTAAGAGCTGGCGTCTAAATCTTATCAAAGAAGAAAAAGGAAGTCTGGGATTTATTTAATCATTGTATGAGATAGACTGGGGACAAAAGTCAATCTCACTGTTCAAAGGATGTGTTTACTAACTGCACAGAAACAACAAAAGTGGGGGTGGAAATGCTTAAGATAATATTTAGAAGTAACAGCAGCCTGTGCTGTTAAAGACTCCTCACTGTGATTTCTCTTGTGAGGGTTAATGTAAACTTCACTTTTACACTGATACCTCAAACTGGCAAAGAAGTTTCTCAATTATATTGTGACACTGTACAGACCCAGCGAGCAGAGTAGGTACTTTATCCTAGTTACATGTAGTTTGTACAACATTGCTCACTCTCTCCAACACAAATGCACATGACACGGAAATGCCAGACTTGGCAAGAGCAGGCTCATGATATTACTGAAGAGGGTTTTCTTGATAAGATCATCATCTGCTACTGGACTCTTGGGTTTGCTCCTTTCCTCAGCAGAGGAGCAGCTGCCCCTGATAAGTGTCCCTTTGTGTGAAGATTCTCTTCTGATATATGCAGAGACATTTAATCCCCATGCCTGTTTGTTTTGTTAGTTGCTTCATGTAGCTAGAATACAACAACAGGTATATGGCGCTTTTTGTGTAAAGCACTAAGTAAATGATGCAGTTTTACAAACTAAGCAAACATAGCTCAGGCTCATACCTTCATTTTCTGAAAGAGAAACAACCTTGCACAAAGAAAGTTAAACACTTTGTCCTCACGTGCATAAATCTTGCATTAAGAACTCTGGAATCCTTTGGGATGAAATGTGTTATTATTCTTTTACGACATACCTGTAAAATACTATTTTACATGTTATTATAAGTAATATATAATGTATACATGTTTGTTGCACTAGGACACATTTTCATTTTTTCTTACTTTAAAAAAAATGTTGGGTGTCAAAATACTCTGTCGTATCATAAGCATGGTGGTTTGAAGCCACATAACACTCTTAGCTTAACACAGAAATCTATCAACGTTAGACTTGAAAAAAAACTTATAATTAACATTATGGAATGTTTAAATGTATCAAAATGTATTGGAAAATATTCCATTTAGCACTGAAAGTCAGAGCAATGAGATCAACTCAGAGTGTATCTATGGTGTCTTCTCAGTTTGTAGTACTTACACTTAGAGATAAAAGGATCTATTTTCATCTTTCATTTGTGCATCAGAACAGATGAATTTATTTGTTCACTAACAGATATGCATGTTCAGAACTGTGAGCCTACCACTTTGATACAGACTTCCAACACTCAGAACACATGTAGGGTGACCAGATGTCCTGATTTTATAGGGACAGTCACAATTTTTTTCTTATATAGGCTCCTATTACCCCCCACCCCTTGTCCCGATTTTTCACTCTTGCGGTCTGGTCAGGTCACCTTAAACACATGACTGGACAACCAAAAATATAAATTTAGCAGAGAAACTGATGCTCCAGTATTTTTTCTCCTTGTAAAAAGTTCTACAGCTTTCTGAAAGAGACTCCGTACCAAGGAAAAAGAACAATTGAAAAGAAGGAGCTAACTGCATCAGAGTTTAGTATGGTCATCCACAAGATCCAGTTACCATAGGTCCCAATGGAGAGAAGGGCTGGGATAAAGGGAGATTGAATGCCATGCTCCAGCGTATGCATTCTGTATACAGTTCCATTCATTATAAGCATAATTCATATGAAAAGTACAATTATTATAAATAGAGATGAATGCAGTATAAATATAACGTACAACACCAGAATTTAGATTAATCATTTATTTTCACTTGCTGGGGATGGCCAGACAAAACAGACACATGGCTCCGCATTGCTCCAGCACTCATGAGTTATGTGTTTATCTACAAGTTCTATGATGAAGTACCAGCAGTGGCCAACATAGCTTTTTCCCATTCTCACCTGGCAAGGAGACTGTGACGTCTTCTTTTGGATACAGATTGCATTACCCTTATACTTGGTTTTAATACCTCAATTTAGACTACTGCTGTGCACTCTACATGCAGCTACACCTTAAATCAGACTTTAATGGTGGTGCAGAAAGAGGCATCCACTTATGAATCAAAGTATCTAACTATGGGTGAAATACACCCCTGTGCAGAGGGCTGATGCAAGGCCTATGCACTACTTAAATGACACTATGAGGCTTACATAGGATTTAACTAGCACAGAGGCCTTGCGCTAGCCATCTGCATAGGATGAACTTGATAACACAAATAAACCCAGCCAAGCCAACAAAACTATTCACATGAGTAAGAAAAGAATTCAGCTCACAATGTGACACCTAAGTAAATCAGCTATTCACTCTGGGTGAGATCCACAAAAGAGCATAGGCACCTACATCCAACATTTAGGCACTGCTAAGATCATCAAACTGCTGGTCAGATGCCACATAAGCCTGTGGGTGTCTAAATCTCCACTGTTAAAGTTCACTCGGTGCCTACATTTCTGCCAAAGAGCAAATGCACAGCCATGTCAATGTAGGCACTCAGATTGCTATCTCATGCGTATGTCCCAGCGGGATCCTCAAATGAGGCATTCCCCAACTTGTCTTGCCCGTGTGGGCCCAATCTGATAGATGTCCTCACACAAAATAGCCACACTCCTCTCTCTGGTATTTCCTACTTGCTAGTTTAGGTAGCTCCCCGTTCACCATGTTCACTTTTTTTGTGGAACTCATTCTTAGGCATCTAACTCTCTCCATACATTGTACAGAGAGTCTAGTACCCGAACCTGGGGCTGTGGATTCTATTGGATGGCAAAGGACCCAAAAGTTAGGCACTGCACCATTCAGCATTATAATGCCCAAGTCCCTCAGTGGATCTAGCCCTCTGTGCCTCAGTTTACTAACCTGTAATGAGGAGTTTCACCAGTGTTGTAAGGCTTTGTAAAGCAATCGGAGACCCTTCAAAGAAAAGCATTACAAAAGTACAGTGTTCAAAACAACATTAGCCCGACTGATGGCAAAATGCACCTGTTTTTTTTAATTTCTTCAGCAAATCCCCATGACTCCCAATGAAAAAACTCTGTGTGTCCAAGGTCTCTCTCTGTAGTTCTAATGTGCCCATATTAGCATGCCGAAAAGTCTTGTCCAAGGTCTCAGAGACAGTAGCCAAGCTGGAAATAGGATTCTTCATTTCCTGGGACACAATGATTCTGCAAACATAAGCATTTCAATTCTAGAAGTAGTAGAATATTGCTGGAAAAATGCAGTAATAAAGCTGATAGTGCAAAATGAGATCAAAAGAATGTCAATGGGACACAAAATATATGTCCTTCAGAATGGTTTAGTGCTTCTTTCTTTTGGTTATTTGTCAACTAACTTAAATGTATAATAACTTTCCCACAATATGAAATACTATCCTAGCCTCAATGAAAGTCTGGATTTTGTGACAAATAATGAAGAATTATCCAACATCATTTAAGTGTCCTGTTTTTTATTATATTCTTTTGATTCTTTGCAGTAGATTGAATCAAAGGGTTATTATTGAACTAAAAAGGTTTAAATAAGATTCAGATTTGAAAAAAAGAAAGTAATGTCAGTTAATAATAACAATTCCTTCTTATCCTCTCTTGGTGGAGTACTGTAGGGATATTAGAGCAGGAGTATAATTTGTTACTGACTATTAAGTTTATCAAGTAGCAAGGGTTAAGTACACAGCAGACAATCACAATGCAAAGCTGAAGGGTGACATCCCTAATTTCCTGGCTGGTAAAACTGGCAGCTTCCCAAATACAATAAATGAATAAATAAATAAATAATCCACTCTTCTTCCCTTTCCACCCCCCATCTCCATTTAAAATGACATACATCAACACCTGGCTCTCCAGATTAAAGAAGAGCTCTTTTTTAGCTGTGACTACAATTTCAACTTACTGTGTGATGTCTTTCAATTTATAACCACTCCTTTCCTTTCTTACAGACAGGATCTGTTTGCCAGCCAGGAAGTCTGAGGGTACATCTACACAGCATTTTGGACTCAGTGGGAATGAGTCTCCCAGCTTCGGCTGACAGACATGGGGTTTCAGGGCTTGCACTAGCACTCTAAAAATAGTGGCGAGACAGTGCTTTGAAGTTGTGGCTTGGGCTCTGAAGTCCACCCCATTTCCTAGGCTTCCCACCCAAGTAACCACTTGACAGCACTGTCTATACAGCTATTTCTACAGTGCTAGCATGAGTCTTGCTAGCCCAAATCTGTCAAATTGGGCTGGAAGGCTCACTCCCATTCACTCACTGTGTAGACATACTTTCAGAGTAGAGAATGTTTGGTTGGAGGTGAGTTTAAATTGGCATTAGATCTCCATAATTTTTAAATTTATTTTTAAGAACAAAATGCATCCAAATTAACAGAATACATAATGCATTAATTTAAAAGGGACCGGGATAGACAAGCTCACTGTGTGCCTCTCACTCCAGCACCTCCAGAGGAACAATTAACTATAGGAGCTTCTTGTCAGAAAACAACTTCTTCTAAAGATGTAAAGATGTAAAACACTGCCATGGAACAGTAGAACATCAGTGGAAAGCATATGGCTTTCAGAGACACAAAATAGCTTATTCTGTACAGAAGAGGAAAACATACCTGCTAGAAGCAACTAAATAGTTACAAGAACTACAAAATTAAGGAAATAAGTGAAATAAAATTTAAAGTTTTATTGATTAGGGATAGAAAGACAAAGCAATTGCTCTTCACTATTTGCAACAAGATGCACTGTAAAGAGAGGAGGCCAATCCTATTCAACATATTCATAAATAATCTGGAAAAGGGGTAAACAGTGAGGTGGCAAAATTTGCAGATGATACAAAACTATTCCAGATAATTAAGTCCCAAGCAGACTGCAAAGAGCTACAAAAGGATATCACAAAATTGGGTGACTGGGCAAGAAAATGGCAGATGAAATTCAATGTTGATAAATGCAAAGTAATGCACATTGGAAAACATAATCCCAACTATATATATATAAAATGATGGGGTCTAAATTAGCTGTTACCACTCAAGAAAGATCTGGGAGTCACTGTGAATAGTTCTCTGAAAACATCCACTCAATGTTCAGCGGCAGTCAAAAAAGCGAACAGAATGTTGGGAATCATTAAGAAAGGGATAGATAGTAAGACAGAAAATATCATATTGCCTCTATATACAACCATGCTATACCCACATCTTGAATACTGCATGCAGATATCGTCGCCCCATCTCAAAAAAGATGTATTGGGATTGGAAAAGGTTCAGAGAAGGTTAAAACTGGACTTTTCATTTTGGAAAAGAGACAACTAAGGGGACATATGATAGAGGTCTATAAAATCATGACTGGGGTGGAGAAAGTAAATAAGGTAGTCTTATTTACTCCTTCTCATAACACAAGAACTAGAGGTCACCAAATGAAATGAATAGGCAGCAGGTTTAAAACAAACAGAAGGAAGTATTTCTTCATACAATGCACAGTCAACCTGTAGAACTCCTTGCCAGAGGATCTTGTGAAGGTCAAGACACTAACAGGGTTAAAAAAAGAATGAGATAAGTTCATGGAGGATAGGTCCATCAATGGCTATTAGCCAGAATGGGCAGGAATGATGTTCCCAGCACCTGTTTGCCAGAACCTGGGAATGGGTGAGAGGGGATGGATCACGTGATGATTACCTGTTCTGTTCATTCCCTCTGGGGCACCTGGCATTGGCAACTGTCAGAACACAGGATACTGGGCTAGACTGACATTTGATCTGACCCAGTATGGTCGTTTTTATTATCTTATGAAGCCAAATTCATGTCTGATGTCCCTCCACTGACTAGAATTAATATGGCCCAAGGAATTTAAGTAAAGGATTTGAATTGAGGCAGGATGTCAAGATGTTTAATCTCATAAACAGAATTCTAAAGGAGGTGCCATAACAAATCAATATTACATATAAATACAAATTAAAAGAATATTACAAAGGTTCCAAAGCTAACTGTTCAAAAGTTAGAAAATAATAGGATTAAGGATGCCTGTGAAACCTTAATTTGCCTCTCTTATGCTTGTTCATTACAATATAGACTTTAATATGTTTATTTTAATCGCATGATCACAAATTATTTTTTCCACAGGACCCCACCTCATTCAATGCACAGTATGGACAGTGCTCAGTTATACAGCAGCTATTCCATATTTTCTTTCATCCTCATTGTTCAGTGTGTGACTCTAGGCCTTATTTACTGCACACTATTCAAACCCTGCTCTGAAGACAGAATTATTAATTTTCTCATGGGTGCTCATCACATAGTATCTGAGTGCTTCACAATCATTGATGAATTTGTCTTCACAACATCCTTGTAAGATGAGAGTGTGGTATTATCCCCGTTTCACCGATGGAGAGCTGAAGCACAGGGAGATTAAGATCAAAACATTTCCACTAACTTTTGGACACCTAATCTGAGACACCCAGGGCCTAATTTTTTAAAATACTTAGCTTTATATAGCACTTTATATGTTCAAAGCACAATTCCCACTGACATCAGGTGTGGCAGTGAATGCCCAACATTTCTGCAAATCAAGTTGGGCACCCAGAAAATGAGGCAGGCAAGTTATCAGGCAATGCCTAAATATATTAATTTCATTTCCTCCCCCACCCCCGACTTGCACCTTTACATACATTTTACCATAATGCAAAGTACTCTCCCTAGCTACTAAAATAGACCGCACTAAAGAGAGATCTTCCGATCACAAATGGAGCCATCCTATATAACTTCTTCCAATCTCTACTCATTATAGCCAGGAGCACCAGTGTAATATCTGTTAAATGAGTGAGGTCACCTCATTCTGCAATAGCCTCAACATCAGAATGACTTTAAAGTGGAGTCTCATATAGAGAAAATTACAGCAATCCAACGTCTGTGTGAAGAAGGTGTGGACAACCCTGGCAAGGTCCTCATCTGGGAAAGAAAAGAAGAAAAGCCCCAGCCTTCCTGCCAAGAGCAGAAGCTTTAGAAAATTTGTGAAAATGATTGTATTTGGAATGTAATTAGCTGTCTGTCCAAACAGACAAAAGCCTCCCCTACTTCAAACTCCTTTTCAAAACAGATGTCTGGTTTGACTCCTTTGAAGAAAGAGTCCCAAACTATCTCCAAGTAATGTCAGCACACCTTGCACTGTTGTGTCTGAATTGGACTGAAAGCTCCTGGAGGTAGTGACCAAGTCTCATTTGTTTGTTACAGTGCCAAGCACACTGATGGCATTTGAAAAATAGTAATACCAATGCAATAAACTAAAGATACATTGTAACAGAAAGGTTAATGAAAGCTTAATGGTGAACGGATACCTAAGAAAGGTGGGGATAGAAGAGTGTTTTCTGTACTGATAACTGAGAGTAGCTTCACAAAGTGGAGATCTGGAGCAATGATTTAACTATGGATCTGATATTGTAGGTTAGTCTCAGAAAACTGTAACTAGGAAAAATGCAGAGTACCAGCCAGTCATATATCTCAAGTTAAACTGAGGGCCCTATGATGATAATGAAGTAAAAGGAAATTTCATGTTCACAAATATTGTACAGAGCTAAATAGCTGAAGGAAGAAAGGAAGCATAATGAATAATGCATCCAAACATTAAGACTCACACCTTGGAGAATAATTTCATAATACTATTTGAATAAGAGCTTTATATTCCCTTCATATTTATGATACTGTAAGAAAATATGAGATATTCTAATCCTGGGTACACTTTTAAACTTATGTCCTCTTGTTGCGTATTTACTAAATACTTTCAATAAATACTTTGAATCTTAGGCCAAATCTAATTTCCTGGGTCAGTAAAGGTCTTCAAATTATAGATAGATTGTATAATTAATACCCCAAAATCTCTATGCCTCTATATATGCAACATAAATGTAGCACAAATGAGAAAACTATTCATTCCACAAAACACACACACACGTGGATTACCAGTAATTATACAATTTATCCATAATGGAAAGAATGTACATATGTGACTACAGGGAGCTTATAAATTAAATTCTTCATCTACCAAATATGGTCATGTGTTTGTGTTGTTTTCTGTTTATGATGTTTAATAGAAATAGGCTAATTTCACAAATCAGGTCAAATAATAGACTTATTACAAAGGTAGCATATAAATGCAAATAAATAAATAAAAATAACTCAAACCTTTGTTGGTTGCCACATAATACATAATACTTTGTCACACACTGTCACAATTAAGTTCCGAGGGAGTATCTGAGAGAAGAGATAGATATGCTTCTCAGAGGAAGACTGGTCTGGTGGAGACTTGAGTGACGTGGGTTCAGTATGTTGGCTCGAAATCTACTTCCTATGTCACCTCTGGTAAATCTCTTAATCTCTTTCTCCACTCAGTAAAATGAAAGTAATAACACTCTTTCTCCCATCCTTCGTCTACCTTGTCTATTTAGACTGTATGTGTTTTGTGGTAGGAAGTGTTTTCTATTATGTATATGTATAGTGACCAGCACAATGGGAACCCATTCTCAATGGATTCTAGAAGCTATTGTAACACATGTAATAAAAAAAATACATCCTGACATTCCAGGAGAGATGCCCACATCAAGTGCACTATATCTGATCTATCCTCTGGCAACTAGCCTTACAATGGAGTTTTGATTATGCTTTGTAAACATATCTTACATCATTTTTTCAGTGTGACCAAGCAGCAATCAGTCCCATATTATCTGAACATAATGAAAAGGTAGCCACACTAGTAGTGTTCTATTAAAAAAAACAGGATCAGTATCATTTTCATATAAACTGATAGTTTCAATCATTGCCTTCATTCCATAGTTTTAGGAGTCATCCAGAAATCAAACAGCACTTATGCTTATGTTCATGTGTAGATATGCTATATTATCTAGAACAGCTTATGAAGTGATTTCCTTTTGACTCGGTGGCATTAACAAAATGGTGAACAATAACTTTCTGTATCATAACTATATGGTGAACTTGCAATGTAATTGCTGTAAAATGTTACATGCAACCCGAATGAGAAAAACATCGCCCTCACAAACCATATATTTCCTGCTATTGAAACATATTAGAAGCCTAAATTTTGAGGTCACTCCTAATCGTAGTAAGGACACCTGGACCCAAGAATATCCAACCAGCATTACTTTCACTTGAGCTAAAGCCAACTCTTGCTGTCATTTCAGGGCAAGAATGTTTTTTATCTTGCTTCCCAGCATAAGATTCTATAAAGGGCTATCCATTGCCTGTTTTTAGAATAATCCATTTAAAAATCTCCTGACAAAAAAAACAATGACTACACATGCAATAAAATGACTGCTCTGCCATTGGACCTCATGGCCAACATCTCTTCTACATTTTCACACGTCTGACAGAAAATCAACACCAATCCCAAGTAACATGCAGGTAGGAGAAGGCATCCAATCAGTTCCAAAGTTGTGCATTCAAGATTCAGTACTATCAGACACTTCTGTTTAGTTGTTCACATTTTTTGAATTTACAGAGGATTCTGAAAAATATATGTTTCTATCTTTGGCATTACCTGTATCCTATAATATAGTACAATCATATCAACAATATATCTTCTGTACCCATAAAGCTGTGTTTTCATGGGGGAAGGGACATAGTACATCACATCTGTCCTAAAGCTTGGTATAAGTAGTGCAGAATTTAAAAGCATTACACAACAAAGATACCTCTGTCTAGCAAAACAATTATTTCACTGAGAGATATGATACTATCCTTAGAATGGCAATAAAAATGTACATTACATCTTGCACTGTACATAAAGAACAGTTAGAATGAAAAATGTGTTGTACGACATCCTTGTGATGTTAACAATATGAACAGATTAAGACAAGTGGATGGATTTGGATGGGCATCAGAAGAAAGAAGGCCATATATGTTAGGCTGGGATGTCAATATCAGCTACTTGAATTTATCAATACACATGCCACAAAAATGTATGTGATGTGATGACACTCATATATGCTGAAGAGATGTTATCCATATTGTCCTTGCAAATTATTATTCATGAATATAGGACATCAACAATTTTGATATCCAAAACATGCAACACATTCAGACAATGGATGCCAAGCAGTGGAAAGTGAACTTCTATTGCCAAGTTTTTCCTAGAATCATTCTCTATTCATGTGAGCCAGAGCAAAGCAGTATGTGCAAACAAGAATATTTTATCACTAACTAAAAGTAAACAAGAGATATGGCATTTAGAACATACACCCTTGGTGCCTGAAATGGATGTTTGGTCAAGATGCTGCAGAGTACCATGCTGAGGTGATGTATTTATACTCTTCAGAAATTATGTGATTTAGACAATCATTCAGAAGAGCTATATAGTTTTATGAGCAATGCTTATTTGCTTCATTCATTGAGCACCCATTCATTCATTTATTCATTCATATTCTGATGAGGGGCAATACAGCCAAGATGAAGGTCTGACAGAAACACAAAAGGGGTGCTGAGGGATCTGCCTACAATATAGTGAGATTCCCAAAGTTTTCAACACCTTGATTTTGTTCAGATAATAACTTGAAGAGCAGCTGGAATGAGAGATGGAAGATAGAGTTGTTGCATCTTGTAACACCATGATACAACATGCCTCACCTTTCTTTTTTGACTAGTGTATTATGTATGGCATTTACTTTGGTCTAGCTGTGATTGATATGGGTCACTGGAATGATTTTTCCAATTTTACACTTCTCACACCTATAACTTAACAATGTGACAATTATACAGTTTTGATTATATGGGAAGAATTTGAGACTGCACTGATGATATAAGAAAGTGACTATAATTTACATTAAGAAACATGTTTTCTCAAATCTTCTCTAAAACTGCTTTGTACTCAGCCAGAGAAAACTAAATTAAACCGACATGCAGTCATCCCTACATTTCATGGGCTACTGAACACGATCTGAAAGGTGAGCAGGTAAGAGTGAGCTAAAAAAAATTATGAGGACATTTGTTAGACAAGTTTCCAACATTTTCTTTTGTGAAGTGGTTTTATAGTTCCACTGTTGTACAGGGCATATGGAATCCTTGGAGGTGCATGATACTTGGAGTAAGATTATTCATGCATCGTAAGTTGGGAAGCCGTGTAGCTGTTCAGAGACTCCTAAATCAGCGCTAGGGGAAGTTGGCCTACCTACATTCATTACTCACTTTGAGGGAAGATTGCCAGTTTTAGAGTAACATATTGGAAACTTTTCCCATGTGTCCTCAGTATCATTCACACATTTTTTGTTTCCTTCAGACTTTGCTCTGATATTATGCAAGTCCTCAAACTGTATGCCAAGGCGTATTTTTTTGCACATGCTACACTTCAATGATAACAACCTTGATGTAAAAGTTAGAGATTAAAATATGGCTGATTCATTCATGTGTGTGTTCATTTTTGTGTCTAAATGATAAAAAGTAAATGTTAGATGCACTAGGAGATGACATGCCAATACTGTTTGTTGATGCTGTACTTCCAGAGTAGGTATCATCTCACCAGATATGGCTCCTGGATATGTGTATTTAAATAGGTAATTGATTTTGAGGGCTAAATTTGAGCTTAATATATTTGTGTATTTCAGAGCTTGTCAGAAATATTATGAAAAACATAGTTGCAACTCTGCCCAGAAACCATTTGTAACAGAGTGGGAAGTACATTCGTGTGTTTATTTATGCCAAATGCCCAGTAACCCATCATATTGTGGGCTCATAGCAAATACAAAGAAGAATGTGAAGATATGTACAAACACTCTTTGACTGTGACAGAAAGTATGGGTAGGTACATGCCTACTTAAGCCCCTGCATATGTGTAGACATGACCATTTGGTGTCAGTTTTATCAGGATTCATGTAGAGCCAGAATGCATAACTCTAATATACAACTAGTAGAACCGTTAAACTTATTATCATAGGCTAAGTTTGGCATCCAGAGCTGTGGACCCAGAACCTTTCGTGATCATTGAATAAAATGGGCTAAAACAACTGACAAAATTGTAAGCAGACTGTGAACACAACTCAAAGAACACAACCTATCACATCAAACATTTTTATCATTTTATTTAACAAAGAAACATTTTTTAAACATATAAAGGCAAACAGATAGCTATTTTCATTAGTGTTTCATACATTAGTACTTCATGAGGAACATTTTGGCTACTAAACTGATATTTCTAGATAATCTAGACCAGTGATGGGCAACCTGCAGTCTGCGGACCCCCTGTGGCCCATTGGGGTAATCCACTGGCAGGCCGCAAGACAGTTTACATTGACCATCTGCAGGCACCACTACCTCTTTCCGCAGCTCCCATTGGCTGGGAACAGCGAACTGCGGCCACCAGGAGCTGCAGACGGCCGTGCCTGTGGACAGTCAATGTAAACAAACTGTCTTGCGGCCCACCAGTGGATTACCCTGATGGGCCAGATGCACATAAAAAGAAATAGGAAGACTCTGCCCAAAATAGCTTTCAGTCAAAATTAAGACAAGAATCACAAGTGAAGGCTACAAAACAATGGAAGGAAAAGAGGGTGGGAGGAGCATGAAGGTGACAGAATTAAGATCACACCGCTATATAAAAGTTAAATATGAAGCTAATCCAAAACACATCAAAGTCAATGTTAAGACTCCTTTTGCCTTCAATAGATTTGGATTAGGTCACACATGTACAACTTGATAGTTGCTTGGAATCCTTTCACAGTATTTTTTTAAAAAATCAATAAATATCAGCTATCCTGAACAAAATCACCCCTCAATCTAGCCCTCATTAGTTTGCTAAATTCTTGTAGGGCTTACAGCAGAGGCGAGTTTTGACAAGCCATTTGGAGAACGGGGAGAAGAAGCCGTAAAGATTAGTTCAAGGATAGTATATTTCATGCAGATAGAAATGAACACCAACAGTTACAATATTCTTCTTTAAATTATAAAACCCTAAGTGTTCACCAGCATCTGAAGCAATTTTCTCTGGAACACCTAGGAACATATTTACAGGCTCTGCAAAGGAAAAAATGAAGGGAATTAGTAATAATCTGTAGTTTAAATTGCATTTCTTTTTCTACATTAGGTCCTCAGACTCCAAGTCTACCTCACATTGAATGGAGGGAAGTAACCAAGTGAGATCAATGGGACTGATTTGTTTTGGAAACAAGTATGTTTTTGAAGAATATTTAAATTGTAAGGGCCAAATCTGGCTACAGTGTGAAGTCCGTGGGATTACTCCAAATTTACATTGGTGTTTCTTAGAGCCAGATCTGTTAGTGGCTCCAAGTGGTTTTATTTTTAATGTTTTTGGCACAGAAACAGGTTTTACAATTTTTAAGGCCACTATTAGTTTTTCATATATACTTCTTTTATTTCCACCCCATTCCCTAGTGGCCTAGCCATTTTCCCTAGCACTCAGTCTCGTTTAGCGATAGTGAACCTGATTCACCACTGTATTTCTTCAAACTTACATCCACAGAAAACTGTAACAACATAGTGATGGATCAGACTCAAGGTGTCTTGTCAAGTTTCTTTTCACCTCCATCTCCTATTGGCTTTGAGGAGGGAAAAATCATGTTGGGGTATGCTATACTGTCAGATCAGACCAGCCTTCATGTCTCCTCTTAACACTACTACAGAAATGAGAATAGACACAGTGAGAGTGATCATGGGGTAATACTCAAAAAAGAATTGAAAGAAAATTCTGCAAGGGACAGGCAAACAAGACAGTGTTCTGCCTTCCTGGAGCCAAGACCTAAAACATCACTCTAAGATTAGATAGGCTTCTGAAGTCAACAGGCAAGGATCCACTGGTGATGGTCCACATAAGCACAATGACACTGTGTCATAGGATATCTTGCAGACAGTAGATGTCTGCCAGGGAACTTGGAAGCATTCTGAAGAAGAATGTTCAAGTGATCTTCTCTGAGATTGTTCCTGTCCCACAAGTGAAGGAAGATAGAAGACCAAAGATTCTGGAAGTGATCACTGGCCAGGTAAGTGGTGGAGTGTGGAGAGTTTTGATTCTTTAAAACATCAGTTCACTTTCTGTGTGGAGAGGGTGCTGTATAGTTTTGATGACCTCCATCTCAGTAGAAGGGGGAACAATCTCCCCAGGGACAGGCTGGCTAGAGTAGTCAGGAGGCGGTTAAGTAATAGCAAAAGCAGAGGGTAAAGATAGAGAATATCTGAGCACTCAGCATAAAATGACGTAGGGAACAAAATTAATCAAGGAACCAACGAACATGAAGAGAAGAAATTCTCGAATTCCCTGTACACTGATGATAGGAAACAAGGTAACAGACAAGAAGAACTAGAATTGCTCATTTATGAGGATAAAATATGATCTTGTTGGTATGACTGAAACCTGATGATTCACACAATAGGAATGGTTATAATCTATTAAGGAAGGTTCAAATGGGGGAAAGGGGAGGGGAATGGCACTCTACATCAAAAATGGCATTCCTTGTTTTCGAGTCACTGACAGCTTAGAAGAAAATGATCTTGAATGCTTATGCATCAATGTCTTAACAGATAAAGATGGGGTATTCGTTGGTGTCTGCTACAGACCTCCAAATCACACTAGGGAACAAAATGACTGCCTCCTTACACACCTATCTATATGGGGAATAAACATTTAATAATGAGTTCTTCAATCTACCAGAGAAAGGTATAACATGATCCAGTCGCTGGAGGTTGACACTGGACAAATTCAGACTGGAAATAAGGTGCAAATTTTTAATGGTGAAAGTAATTAACTATTACCAAGGGCCATTGTGGATTCTCCATCACTGACAATTTTTAAATCACGATTATTTTTCTAAAAGATATACTCAAGGAATTATTCTGGGTAAGTTCTATGACCTGTATTATACAGGAGGTCAGACTAGATGATCACAATGGTCCCTTTTGGTCTGAAAAATCTGAATAACTCTCCTCAGTTTGCACTGTCCCCTTTAGAGACCTATGTAAGCTTTGTACAGTGGCACACTTATATCTGTTCCAATTTAAGAGATATTTACAGTTTCAGCACTAAAAATGGGGGAAACTGCTAAAACCAGTAATATATCTAGAATCGGAATTAACTTTTCAAGTAGACCCATTGCTGCTGGTGTCATACGATCCCTGAGGCATGCTATGGGCACGTACCTACAATCCTTAGCTTCAATTTGCACATGTTGATGGTCATCATGTCCTGTGAAATGGAACAGCAATGATTATATTTCCATGTATAAGAAGGTCACATTACATGCATTCAACAACACAATACTGACATTATATAGACATTTGTGAGTAATTATCTGGTCCACCTTTGTTGACCCTCCAGAAATGCAGAAGTTTTTCTCCAGTACTTTCCATTTTGGTACTTCTGCCACTTTACTGGCAGTTCCAGATGAGAGAGGAATCTGATGTGTAGGCCCCCCTCAAGTTAACATGTACTTTGGCCTCTCTCACATAAGTGTTGGATCCTGCACAAGTAAGGATGCAAAATATGTCTCAACCATAAATTATTTAGTATTACATAATAAGTAAAATATTTCCTATGTTCCCCTCTGCTGTGCAGTGAGGCAATATCCAATCCGAGCCACTATTTCCAAAGAGGTGCACTCAAGTCCAGGTGATTATGATTTTGTACTGCCTCCTTTTCTCCTTTCAGATGTGTTTAAGGTCACAGAAATTAGACCTGGAAAAGATCTATTAAGTCATCTATTCCATTCACCTGCCAATACAAGATTGCTGCCTAGAACATTTTCTAGAGATATGCCTTATCTTCACACAAAGGGGCGGTTCCCGCTTCCATAGGGAGCCTACTATCTCATTGGCAGAACATTTTTCTTGAAATTTGGCCTACTTTATTTCTTAATTTCACATATATTTCTTAATTACGCTCCTTTATTTCACACTAAATGATTCCTCAACTTTTTTGGGGTTCACAGCTTTAATTTAGAGACTATATTGCAGACAATGACCAGACATTACTTAGGCAATGGCTAGTTTTAGCCATGATAGTAATTACTTAGTTAAACTACTGAATGGATATTTCTTTCAGTCTTCCCTGATAAATCAGTCTCTCAGTCTCCCTAATCATTTTCGTTTCTCTTCTCTTAACCCTCCAGTGGATCCATATTTGCTAGAAAGATAGCAGATAAAGAGGTATATGGGACAGAATGCAACATACAGTGGAGTCACATCAGAGTTGTATTGATAGGTATGACATGATTCTTATGCCAACTGTATTCACACCAAAATAGCACTGTTTTCCCCCCATCAGAATGCATTACAATTTCTTATCTCTTACAGCACTGATGCTCTTTTAGTATTATTTTCCCCTAGGTGGCTTAGCTTGTATTTTTCCCAAGATGAATCTCAATTTATTTTTCTAGATATTTAGCCAGCCTTTGTACGTCCCTTTACATCATTCCTCTGTTTCAATTGTCCTTGCAACACTTCTTAACTTTGTGTCATCTCCAAATTTCCTTAATGTGTTGTTTACCCTACCTACTAGTTCACTATCCATCTCTAATACCCAGCTTACTACCTCCTCACAATTTCAATAAATTGTGGTTTATTAATTTGTATTTGCTTACAGTCCCCTAGCTATCAGTTTGGGTGAGAGTGTTCATATGCACGGCAACTTGAATTAGTTTGGAGAGTAAGATTTTGTGAGACACTTTACCAAATATTTTACTAAAATATGAATATATTGCATCTTTCATCCACTAATTTTGTAATTCTCCCAGAAAAGACAATCAATTTGTCCAGCAACATTTATTTCCTTTCCTCCATCATAAAAGTATCCATCACAAAGTCTTGGATATTGAACACTTTTTAAAGTAACTATTTACCACTGGAAGACATTTATCCATGATTAACTACATAGCATTCCTTAAAAGAAACTCCTTATACAAAAGTCTGAGGAAACAGACTGACTTAATGCCATGTTATGAATGTTAAGAGATCTGGGATCTGGAAAGCTAGTGGAGACAGTAAGTTCCATACAGAAGGGCCTTCCACTGTTGGTATACTTTCACAGCCTTTGATTTGTATACCTAGGGACTGTCAACAAAAGTGCCACAGTAATCTCAGCTGCCATGGCAGCACATAAGGAAAGAAACCATGTAGGATTTTCTAGCTCCAAGCCAACACCTTGACTCACACCTCAAAATAAATAAGTAGCCTATGCAGTCTTTGGAGAATTAGTACAATATCTTTTCTGCAGTTTACTCTGCCAAGCAAATGAGACACTACATTCTCTTTCCACTTGGGCTTCACAGCTAGCCTCATGTAAAAGTCCTTGAAAGAGATTTTTTGTCCTAGAGCAGATACACTTGAGCAATTTTTCATTATTTATTACAATTTATATCATCCCCCAAAAGGATCAAAGCAATACACTGATTTTGTTGGAGTGTATTGGTCTTATTTTGGGAGACTAAACTTGCTATGCCTTTGTAGATCAATGCATGCAAAGGATCTCACCTCTTTCCTCTGAGTGACACATATTGCTGTTCTCTTCTCCAGCTTTACGCCTCCCAGTGAGAGCCAAAGCCATTTTGACTTCTTGTCCATTGTATTCGGCTCCTCTGCCAAATCCTTGAAATATATTTACAACTGCTGTCTTTTCACAAGTGTTATAGTGTATTTAGATTTAGTATCTGAATCAGGGCAATCAGACTTGAGGATAACTCAAAAAATTGTGTTGCTGGACTACAAAAGTGTGAAACTGTCTACACCTGCCACAGTTCTAGGATTCATTCTGCAGTTTCACTTTGGACTGGGAGTTTCACATTATTAATGCTTCTTCTTATGACATCCCTTTAGAAAATGTGATAAAGTTTACATTTTTAGTATCAGGGGAGTGATTAATGTTATTTCCTGCACTGGTCAGCCTGAAAAAGACAATACCTTTAGACACAGATTAGGTTAACATATCTTGTCTTATTTGCAGAAAAAGTTAAAATTCATCCCCATAACTGGCTGTGATTTTGAGACGGAAAAAGGAGTAGTAGAATTTTGTGTCATGTATATGAATGTAAGTAAAGTGGGAGGCTTGTGACAGGTCACTTCTTTGTAAATTCCTCCTTAACAATACATGTTAAAATATGTGACCAATATCTGCTCACAATATACCTTTGTGGGGAATGTTTTCATGTACTAGATCATGGATCCCAAGTTTTTAAGCTTAAGCCTAGCTGGGGAAACTGAGATGAATGATCTCCTAGCTGTGTCAACAATTTTACATTGAACAGTATAACTCAAATAGAAAATTATAATCTCACATGATTTTAAAGCTGTAACTAACATCAGCAATGTGAGAACCAATTGGTAACATTGTTCAATGTAAAATAAACAGTTGTTAGCATTAGCTTTACAACTCCCCCCCCCAAAAAACCCAAAACATGAATTACTATTCCCAGTAGCAATGGGATCAATGCATTCTTTTTGATGAATATTAGATCAACGTTGTACCTAATGAATTGTTCATCCACAAGCCTACATATTGAAAGAGCATGACCAAAAATAGCATATCTTCCAACATATTATCATTATAGATAAAACAAATACATAACATTGAATGAGCTGTCACATATCTCCCACTTCACCCATAGTCATGGTATAAAATGTCGCTATCCATGCACTCACTCCTCCCTTAATTTCCCCCACAAGCCACCAGATTTAGTAGTTAACTCTGAAACGGGACACTTAAATATTGAAGGGTCAGTGTAGGTTGAAATGGAAATAAGTGTATGCGATGTGCAGAAGGTAGCTATACTCTGTCATCAGGTAGTGGAGAGACAAGGTGGGTGTGGTATTTTATTGGACCAACTTCTGTTAGTGAGAGAGACAAGCTTTCGAGTTTACATAGAGCTCTTCTTTGGGTCTGCGAAACATGGGTTACTGCATTTCCCAACAACAACAATGTGGATGAAACCAGACAATCACTACTCTCTTGAATGAACTCACACAGAAAACACCATATCATGTGTGGGTGATCACTTTTCAAAAAGCGATCACTTTATATCTGACCTCTCAGTCCTCATTCTCAAAGGAAATCTGCACAACACCTTCAAAATACAAGCCTAGGAGTTTAAATACTTAACTTTACTAGACACTAAAAATCATGGGCTGAATAAAGGCACTGGATTTATGGCTTATTACAACAATCTAAAACTGACATAACCCCCACATCCCAGTTTTTTTTTCCTTTCCCTCTTATGACTGGAGAGGAATATGTGTTAATTACTTATGCTAAACAGTCTGTACCACCTTGTATTTAGCTGTGACATTCTGAGTATGATTCCCAGACCTCATGACAAACTCTGTATAAGCTCGAAAGTTTGTCTAACTCACCAACAGGAGTTGGTCCAATAAAAGGCATTACCTCATCCACCTTGCCTCTCTTGTATCCTGGAGGTGACATGGCTACAACAACACTGTATATGTCAGGTACTGGGTTTGTTTCAGACAGTGTGAATAACTTTGTCTGCTGGATACATTCATTCTTGGAATACATAGCTCTGAGTCCTGCAGGGATCTCACATACCCTCTAGATGTCTTGGAGGATTACTTCTGGAAATATTACAATATGTCATGCTCCATTATGGATAGCCAATTGTACTAATAGCAACATAATTTTCTTCAGTATTATCTCTGTTGGAGGAACAGACTTTTGAGAATTGGCATAGGCGCTGACTCCATAGTTGCTCCGGGGTTCAAGCACCCATGGAAAAAAAAATAGTGCGTGCTCAGCACTCACTGGCAGTCCTGAGGATCAGCTTCTCCCCTTCCCTCCCAGCGCCTCCTGCCTGCTCCAGTCAGCTGTTCAGTGGTGTGCAGGAGGTGCTGAAGGGGCAATGGGAGAAGTAGGAGAAGGAAGAGGCAGGGGAGGGGCAGGAAGAGGTGGGACAGGAAGGGGTGGAGTGGGGGTCAAACACCCCCAGGAACTCAGGAAATCGATGCCTATGGCACTAGGAATTTCTGCACCAGCAGAAAATCAAGTTGTGATTTTCTTCCAGAAGTGCTGCTTCTCATGGGAAATCCTATCTCTGTATTTTATAAATATTACCAGTTTATTTCTTTCTAGTAAAATTTTGAATTCAGTTCTAACAGTGTACAGATTTATGTTTTAATAATTTGCCTTGACATATCATATTAGAGAGTTGGATTTTGAGTAAAACACTGTCTTGAGCTTTCATTTTAAGGGTTTTGTTGGACAATTTAAGAATTTACATATTGATTTTTGAGCCCTCTGAGCACCATTAAAATAAACACCCTTAAAGTGCAAAAGAACGCAAGTTCTGGAACTGGAAATCTTTGCTTTTGCCTCTTGCTTTTACAATCATGTTGACAGATAAGTCTCTTGTGGCTGTACATTTCCATAGCCTTATAAATTATTCCAGATACATTTGGCATTAATTTATGCTGGTGTCATGCAGAAGAGATCAGTTTGTATCAGGAGGAAACATATAGGACCTGATCCAAAGGCCCATAGAGATACAGAGGTTCTGATCAGCATGCCTGTAATTGCACAATACATTCCCCTTTTTGCTGCAGCCTGACAAAATATGTACATTTGGTGAAGTACTTCTAGCACTTTACACGTAAAAGGCTAAGTGCATATTATATATTCATCCATCTACTGCATAAATTGTACACATTTTAGAGATACGTTTGGATCTAAAGACAAAAATATCACCCATTGTATCAAAGAGCAATCATCATCAGTTACTGAAAATAAATCAGACTTTGAGAAACAAATCTTAGTTTTCAATATTTGGTCTAGAGCCTTTAGCAGATACATACCTTGGAACTTTTAAAAAGATTGTTGAGTTACTACATTACAAATCTAATAGCACTGATAATTAATGTGCTCAGTCTAATGATATGGAAACAACAGAAAATGATATATTGTCCTTGATTGGGCAAGAATAATAATCTATAGGACACAATGGGTACTAGTTAATCAATAAACTCCTTAAAAAACAAACCTATTTTATTGAAAAAAATAGGCACCGATTTTAGCAACCTTGGTGGTTCTCTTAAAATTTAGGTGGTGGAAGGAAAAAAAGAATAAAAAAGGATACCTTTTGATGAGAGATTATGTAGTCTTTACAATCGAGTAAATTTAGTTGCTGTTGAAGCAGAGGAATGTGATAGGAAATTTTACAGTTGAAGGAGAAATGTCACAGTATTTTGATAAGAGAGCGATGAACTTTTTTTCCCTTGTGCCATTATCAAGGCGAAGTGAACAAAATGCATCATTTATAACCCACAGCTCTACCATTATCTCCTGGTGAGACACTTGTTTTAAAACACACAAGGACCTTTTTTTCTCTAAGACTAAAGCCCTCTGTGAGGCTCAGTCTTCCTTTATAACCATGAAAGAAAGTTGACACTTGTGTGGGCCAAAGTTTCCAGGCAACCACAGAAGGGCAGTCATGCCTCCAGGTCACCCCTAGTTCTGAAGTACAGAGGAAGCATACGAACAGTATATGTCCCTTTGATCACAGATACCATCTAAAACTGATGTGGAGAGAAAATCCGACACTACTGAAGAAAGGCACCTCAGTCGATTTAAAGCATTTTCTTACATAATGCAACCCAGAAAAGAAAGGTTAATATGTTATAGACAAAAACTACTAAAACAAAGTATTTCTTGACAGCCACAGAGACATCATGGACTCTGCTCTGACATTTTGTACTTATACCTGGGGATCTTTGCTCTCTCTTAACATGAATCTCCAGCACAACAGGATTGCTGCTTTCACTGCATGGTGTTCATTCAGCAAAACTAATAATCAAGCATGCAATTTTGAACTGGCATGAGGGCAAGGTCTGGCTGACTGTTTAGAGTAGTGGGGATTTCAGATATGGACATAAGGATTACTTTTGACTATACATAATTCTTTTGACTATATATAATGGCACGATCACTGTAATACATATATATGCTGCACTTAATTTAACCAGTAATCAGCAAAGAAGAGACATCTGCATGGTTTGGTACATGGTTTGATTGTTCCCGTCTAATTCTTAGTGAACATTTGGTGCTAACTGGCACCCTCTATGGACGTCTCAAAGACCAAGGATTTCAACTGACACATGGAAGAATCAACCTGTGGATACTTCCCAGGATTGTGAGGCACCACCTGCCCTTAGCGTGAGAAAGTCTTGTTTGTACTTGTGATGGGTCAGCTTCCTGAATCCACCAGTCTCTGGAAATGCAAGCACTGCCTTCCAGGCCTCCTCCTGACTCACCCTCTCTGCACAGGTTAGCGAAAGGCACACAATAATTCCCGAGTCCTCCAAGCACCCCTCTGGAGAGCTCAGTCTTGTTTCACTAAACACTCAGAACTCTCAGATTCACTATCCCCGCAGGAAAGAACACACCAGATTGCAAAATTTAATTTAGGATCACCATTCCACTTAACACACAGCACTTACAGTGAAAACAAGAGTAAGTTTATTTCAAATAACTGATTCAAGTGACAGAAAATAAGAATATCAGGAACAAATCCATATAAAACAAAATCATAACATGCTTTCTAGAGCCTAAACTTAACTAACAAAGCATTCTGCGATTGCCTAAACGATAGCTTACTCCAAATACATTCCCCAGAGTTTTCAACCAGTCTGGCTGAGATCCCTTCTCATACAATCATGCCTTTGGCAGCATGTCCTTACAGACTGAAGAAATATCTGGAGGTTCAGTTATTGTTTCAACCCCAGATATTGTTTCAAAAGTTCATTGTCTTACTTCTAAACAGGATAACTCCTGCCGTTTTTGTTTTTTCCTGCAGCTCCCACAATTGCATTAGCATTTTGCTCAGACTGTGAATGGGCATCGATTGTTAACCATACAATACTCAATCTGTATATGATCAGCCAGAAAGGGATGAACGTCTGTTCCTCTCTGATAGGAGTACATGGATCACCTTTGGGTGACCTGCCTTAACTCACACACCCAGAGAATATAATTTTTAAGATGGATGGATAAATAACTCTTCACATATTTTCAATACATACACCTTGTAATGATTATGATGACCCTGTGTGCCACAGGTTTTCATTAGAGACTTTACATAACCCCATTTGGGTGAACTGATACTCCTATGTATCCCTGTGCCCTCTGCCAGTTGGCATCAAGAGGCCCTTGGATTACACTACGCTACCCTCTTAGCATTAATTGTTGAGTGGACACACATTGGTGGGACAGTACTGAGTTGAGAGGAAATCAATCTAGTAAGTTTCATGAATGATATATTTAATTAAATATGAATATAGGGGCACAGGTTTGCTTTATAGAACATGGCTAAAGATCTCATTGGGACACTCAGGTCATTCTGACACTTCTAGTGATATCATGTTTAATGTCCAAATCTCATTGCCACTGTTGTTAGTGTCAATGCATTTCCTCAGTCCACGAGGTCTGGGACTCAGTAAGAACTTGCATTGAGAAAACATTTAGTATATGTAGTTTCTAACAAAAACTAGTGGAGAAAAAAGACAAGCTTAATTGCTATAGAAAGAGACTGTTTTAAGTTAATTATTTTAGATACATAAATTTGCAGATTATCTTTACATAAATACTCACCCCATAATACTGTCAAGGGCAATAGGATCTGGGTTAACTGCTATTTTGGGTGCCAACTGCACAAAATAAAACTAGATTGAGTAGTTTCAGCTAAAGTACTTACACTATTTCTAAAGGTTTCTATTTGTCCTTGTCCTTTCAAGGTAAATCTGCCTCTGGGTAGAAATAAGCTTTCACAATAGCCCACAGTATAACAAAAAATCCTGACATCCTCTTTTATTTCTGTGATTTCCCAAGTTTACTTAAGCAAAGGGAGAGTAAAGTCCCATCACTTTCACTTCTCCACCCTCTTTATGCCATTTTGGGAACTCTTTACAAAAATTCAAGAAGATTTCCTTTAAATGATTTTTGTACTTAATCAGGCCTTGATTGAAAGCCGTTTGGTTCAAGCTCTTAGGCTACATCTACACAAGCACTTTTCTCAGTAGAACTTTTGTTGGTCAGGAATGTGAAAAAAAACCCCCGACTGACCTAAGTTTCATTGACAGAAATGCCAGTGTGGACAGCACTATGTCAGTGTGAGATACTCTTCCACCAACACAGCTACCACGGCTTGTTAGGGGTGGTTTAATTGTGCTGGCAAGAGTGCTCTCCCTCATGAGCATAGAGCAGCTACACAAGAAAACTTATAGCAGCACAGCTGCAGTAATACAACTGTGCCACCATAATGTCTCTACAGTAGACATAGCCTGAGTGACCAGAAACAACATACTGCATTGTTAGAATAATAAAAATATCACAGAAAGGCCATTTAAAAATGAGTTAAGAAACCAAAAGTCAAAGAACAATAAGAAACTATGTACATGCCGGTTTCAGAGTAGCAGCCATCTTAGTCTGTATCTGCAAAAAGAACAGGAGTATTTGTGGCACCTTAGAGACTAACAAATTTATTTCAGCATAAGCTTTCGTGGGCTACAGCTCACTTCAAAGAATATTTATGCTGAAATAAATCTGTTAGTCTCTAAGGTGCCACAAGTACTCCTGTTCTTTTTATGTACATGCAGAGTATGCTTTGACTATCAGCTATGATATTCTCTATAGCAGGGGTGGCCAACCTGTGGCTCCAGAGCCACATGCAGCTCTTCAGAAGTTAATATGTGGCTCCTTGTATAGGCACCAACACCAGGGCTGGAGCCAACTTTCCAATGTGCTGGCAGGGAGGGGGTACTCACTGCTCAACCCCTGACTCTGCCACAGGCCCTGCCCCTACTTCACCCCTTCTCCCAAGGCCTCCGCTCCTTCCTGCCCCCTTCCGTGAGCCTGCCATGCCTTCGCTCCTCCCCCTAGAGCCTCCTGGATGCCACAGGAGGCATGGGGAAGGAGGGGGAGGCACTGATCAGCAGGGCTGCCAGTAGGCGGGGTGGAGCTGATGGGGGCCTGCTGAGATACTACTGTGGCTCTTTGGCAATGTACATAGGTATATTCTGGCTCCTTCTCAGGTGCAGATTGGCCACCCTTGCTCTATAGTACTACATACCAGAGTACTAAAAATCATTAAAAAAAACATTTTGTTTTGAATTCAAGATGTACTTCAGTATTTTACATGGATAAATTAATGGTTTTCCAGTGGTGAATATAGAAGGAAATAAAAAGATTGAAAGATATATACAAATTGATAGATATGTGCATGTACAAAGCTTACTTAACTAAAGGAGGTTCCACTACTCTTGACTCTGGTTAGATTGAATTTGGCAGTAATTTCTTTCAAGTCTTTAATATAAGACAAAAGATCTAATTGCCATATTCCACAAAGCTGATTCCAGGATGCGTGAGTCAATCTATTCCAGAGGTTTTATATTCAACTTTGGTCAAGGTTGATTGTAAGCCCTGGTCTAAGATCAACATAGTCTCTAAAAAACAGTGATGACATTAGTTAATTTCATAGTTATCACAAACTAACATACTTACTAGTTGGTAGCTAAACAATAATTCCACTGGAAACAATGGCAATTACACAGTACTTTGTGTTAACGCTATACATCTATATCATAATTGCAAAGACAGTTGAATAAGATGTATCTGAAGAAGCGGTTTTTTACCCACGAAAGCTTATGCCCAAATAAATCTGTTAGTCTTTAAGGTGCCACCAGACTCCTTGCTGTTTTTTTGGATAAGATAGAAACTTCCAAATGAATTGAACTCTAATATTACATTGTGGCACCACTTACCCCATAGAAAAACCATTATCATTAAATATAATACCTAAACAACTATGGAGGATGACGTTACCGACAATAGAAATATGGTGGCGGGACCATATCTTGGAAAAAAATCTATAATACTGTCTCTTCTTTGGTAAAGATAATGTGCTGCTGCTGCATAGAACTAATTCCACTGATTTATAATAGTCTATCAAGAAAAATATTTTATCATATAGGAATACGGATTTGGATAGGTAGAAAAAATCCAATCAGAGAAATATACCCATATGTCAGTAAAATATCTACTTTTAGTAGTTCAGAAAAGTAAAATTGCCTTTACTGTGCAGTTTACCTGATAATAAAATAAGTGTGTGTGATTTTATAAACTTAGGTTATTCTCTGAAAATAAAATTATGAAATGACATGAGAACTGTGAGAAATTGAGCTTTTGTACTGATTGTTCAAAATGCAATACACACACTATTGTTCACCCTGTGCCTGATTCTCTTCCCACTTAAACTGGTGTAAATCAGAAATAACTCCACACAAGTTAGTGGAACTACAATGATGTAAAATCTGTGTATGTGAGAGTAGAACCATGCCCAGGAAATATATATGGCTATTTCCTCTTTTATATCCATGTCATATTAAAAATAAGATGATCCATGATTTTAGGATATTATTGCACTTCACCCTTCATTCTCATGCTACCAACCAGTGGCTCAAGAGTGGGAGGAAAGTGGGCAAATCAGGAAGACATCTCAGGTATTTATCTTTCAAAGCCCAGATGGGGAAAATACATATATAAAAATGCATAAAAAGACTGACTTTAAATTTAAAGTGGTTGTTTATCCCTAGTGGTGATCCTGGATCATGGTTTTTGAGAATACTGGATTAAATCTTCAACTGGTATAAATCAGAATTACAACCAGAGCTAAATCAATGGTGATATGCTGATTTACACCTCTTAGAATATGTTTCACTGAGTATCTTTAACTTATACAATATCAGTCATTTTCACTCATAGTTATTATTGAGTCACTCCTAAATAAATAAAATGATTAAAAAAATAAGCACCTATGTGATTTAGGCTCCCATGTCCCAAGGCTCCTAAGTCATAAAGGACTTCTGAAATTTTCACTCAGTATCTTCAAATTCATAATTATGGAAACTAAAGCATAGGTTAGGGGATACTGCCACATTTACCGGTGACAGGAATAGATGCATGCAGCTGTATTCGTTTTATTTCTCATTTTTCTCTTTGTGACAATAAAATTTCAAAGAGCTTGTTGTGGTTTAGAACACCTCTTTTAAGGCCAACTCCATCTACTTTTTCATCTCTTCTCATACTAGTTATGTGGTTATAAGAATACAAAGGAATCTGCATGATTTCAGTGCATGACTCATTTCCAGCAAATCAGCACACATACTTTCAATTTTTCATGCATGAGAGACATGTAAAACTATAGACGTTTGGGCTTTCAGAGCAAAAATCAGCAAAATATGTAAGCATTGTATCTAAAACCATTACTAAAGTTAAATTCTAATTTTTTGATACATAAACTACAGTGTGAATTGGCAGGTATTAAGAAAGCGTTTTAAGACAGTGGACAAAATCTTGGCCTCATCTTTCAATGCTTTAAATTGCAAAGCCAGCTTCCTGAGGTTTCACTTAACATAGGGGAAAAGCCCTACGGAGGCAAAGACCATTGTAAGGCTCAGCACTCTCTCCTAGCATTCCTGAAATAGTGTGTGTGTGTATGTGTATGTGTGTCGGTGGCATGGCTAGGGAATCCTATCTAAATATCTATATATCATCCCTATATAGCTATATATCATTTAGGGAATAAATGAGAAATAATACTCATTCTGGAAGGACAGACCAAAGATTTACAATGAAAATAAAAGTTAACCTCTGTTATTCAAAAATACCTGTTGTTTAAAATATGGATGTTGATTAGTTACATTAAACACTCTCCAGAGCTCAGTTTCTCCCATGTTAATCAGATAAACAAGGTTGTACTGTATACGGCCCTATATCTAATGATACACAGATTAAGAAGTATAATGATAAAAAGAAATAAATAGATGTCAAAAACCTCAGATTCATGTAAAAAGAGAATGCATAAAAATATCATTATGAAGAAATCTTTGAAACTTTCAAATAAAAATTTTCCATCAAAATTATGGAAAAGTCAGAAAATCAAATACACATATAGGTTCAAATACCAGAGCAATGCAAGGGCAGAATTCCATGATCTGTCAAAAATAGGAGAATGCTGTTGTGTTCAATTGTATATAAAATGGTTACAGTGCTTAGGTTTGGCAAAACTTCTCTGTGTTGTAAGTCAATATGTTTATTAGAAATGTGAGCTCAACTTCCTGAAAGTAATTTGAGGAATCAGAGAACTGCAGACATTCTGTAGTTTACACCACTGGAGACCCCTTCTGCATCTGGTACCAACTAATGAACCTGAACTTAAAATCAGAAAGAAAGAAAGAAAAAGAAAGAAAGAAAGAAAGGTTTTGTGGTTTGGTTTGGGTTTTGGCTTTTTTTTTTTAATCCTCCCCCATCCACCATCCTATATAGAACTTTAACAAACAAGACATTCTTTTTGGATCAGATATCCACTATCAATTTAGACAGAGAGTGTCTGAACCACTATTATCTGCAAATGATTTATGAAGGCAGGTATTTCTCTACCTGAACATTTTAGTGAACCATAAATATAAGTAAAGACAGAAACTGAGATTCACAGAAAAGGACCTGAAAAACATCTTAGATGGAAAATTATTTTCACTTGAGAAAATTTCTCATTCGCCATCTAAAACTCATTTGCCTAACTGACTTTTGTGAATTTCCATGTTACCCAAAATACTCCTCCTCCTTTTCTAATGATAAGCTCATTTGGATAAATTGGGTTTCATACAAAATGAATAGCACTACACAGATACTTTCTTAAAACCTCCTGAAATTAGGCTATCATTGTATGAATCAAAGCCCACTGAATTCAACTGGAGTCTTTCCATCGACTTTAATGGCTTTTGGCTCAGACCTAAAATATTATCCTTAGGACAAGAATATTTTTAGTATCACCATAAAATAATGGCAGTTTTTAATTGTTGTTTAAGAATATATCTTTGAACCAAGAAAGGTCTTTAGAGGCCAGACTCCCTTTCTGAACTAGCTGTAAGACGCAGTCTGGTGAGTATGGCCTCGGGCAAGACACTTAACTTATTTGTACATCAGTTTTCCTATTTTCAAAATGGGATTAATAATTCCTGTCTCACAAAACTGACATGAGATTGAATTAATTAGTGTTAAATTATGAATAGACACAGTCACAGACTGGTACCATTGTAGAGTAGCACCACACCCATGCCAGCTTCAGGATGGGCTCTATGCCTCAGATTCCTCCTGCCTTCTTTCTTTAAACACTCATACAAAGGCAAAACGTAATCTGGCCCTCCATGTGTGAAGTGCTTTGAGATTGAGATTGTTGGACTGAAGGTGCCATAGCAGTGCAAAGTATTACTATCAAAATCTCACAAATCTGGTATTTGATTTGTATCAGGTTGTTATGAAGTCCCAAAATATTCTATATTCTATATTTTTTTAATACAAACAGAGCCATAACTAAATAACTCGTCAATTGTTAGCTTTATCTCTTAAAATATCATGAATATGCCTTTTTGATATATTTAGCAAAGAATCTTTTCTTCAGGTGCATGTCCAATTTAGGTCTTTCCAAGTTGTATTTACTTCTTTCTCAATTGTTATTTGGTAGATTCAAAAATAAACTGCCCCTTTCAAACTAAAACAGAAAGCAAGTCTTCTTTTGCATTACAATAGAAACTCAGAGTTATGAATACCTTGGGAATGGAAGTTGTTCATAACTCAAATGTTTGTAACTATGAATAAAACTTTATGATTGTTCTTTCAAAAGTTTACAACTGAACATTGACTTAATATACTTGAAGTTTTACTATGCAAAACAAAAATGCTGCTTTGAACCATCTTTATTTAAATGAAACAAACACAGGAACAGTTTCCTTAACTTGTCAAAAAAAATTGTAACTTTCCCTTTCTTTTTTTTAGTAGTTTATATTTAGCACAATACTTTAGTGTATTTCCTTTTTTTTTTTTTTGGTCTCTGCTGCTGCCTGATTGCCTACTTCCAGTTCCAAATTAGGTGTGCAGTTGACCTGCTAGTTTGTAACTCTGGTGTTCATAACTCTGAGGTTTTACTGTATGTTAAAAGTGTGCAGTAAAAAAATAATATGATTGGAAACAATGTGTACAGTGGAACTCAATTATTAAAAGAGATATTAAAATTATATAAATCCCACATTACCACATGCATAAGAACACTTAGGCACTCATCTAATCGATCAGTATGCACACATGCCAAAATTATATATCTAAATTTAATAAATAATGATTATTTACAGTTGTACAGTGCCTTCTGTCAGAGGATTTCAAAATACTGTAGAAATGAATGAATAAAGTCTTTAAGGGAAGGCAAACATAACCCCTATTTTGCAGTTAATAAAACTAATATACAAAAAGTAAGATCCACATTTTCAAGTCGACTCTAATACTGAATTTTCCAGTTTTTGGGAACCCAATTTTAGACTTAACTTAGTTTTTAGGACTCTATTTTCAAACATGCTTAGTACCCACAAATAGGAGCTGCAGGAACTCAGCACTCGTGAATATCAGACCTATGTTATCTAAAATAGGGTACCTAAAAGTTGAGGCACTTAAATTTAGATGCCCAATTATTCAAAATTAGAGACTACATTTGAAATTTTTACCATAGTAAACAGCCAGGTGACATAGGAAGCCCAAAGCAGAGCTAGGAAGATAACCCAACTTTTCTGTCTCCTAGGTTTTTTAGTCACCCATTCATTTTTTATGCAGCCACTTTTGAAAATTAGGCTTAGAGTTTTATGGGTTTTGTGTTAATCTCAAAATAAAAAGACTTAAGGCATTGTTCATTGTAGTTTGCAGTAAATGTTTAGAAGTTATCTCACAATGAATTGCAATCATACCCCTGCCTAAGGATACTCAATGCTAGTGACTCGGTTTAGCATCAACAGCAGCATTCCTGTTTCAGAACTCCTGCTTCAGACATATTGAGTAGGGACTTTCACATAGGTACACATCCATCCCAGTGGGCAGGAAAGAAAAGAGTGCATCGTCCGTTCACTCCCTATAGCAACTAACCACAGAGAAGTGTTGTGGTCTCTGCAGAGATTATCAGCCATCCCTGTCAAAGGATAAGGGCTTCAGTCATAGCTGCTACTGGAGAATAGGGAGGAGGGAAGAATGAAATAAGTGTAAGAACTGCCCAGAATGAAAATGTACAGGAAAGGTCAGGTGGCCAACAAAGTTGCTGCATTGGGGATTGTGTAGCTACATTTAGAATATCTTGCAGATGACAATGGAGAAAAGAATGTGCTTGCAAAGAGCATTACATGTTATATATCAATAGCTATAAAATGACATATATAGCTACATAAACCCTATGTATCATAAACATCTCCATGCAGTATAAAAATCTGGTTATTCTCCTGTTTCAAAATTATCATACAAAAATATAATCTGCATCCCATACTTGTTTGATGGTCTGTGCAGAACACTATAATACAGATATTATTATACACAGAATTTTGATAATAACTAATGTAGTTAGTAGAGTGAAAAAGAAAACCATTTCATATTGAATGATTGCCTCCTTTCCCCTAAAAGTCTCTGGGTAAAGCAGAGATAATGTAAAGTTCAGCTACCAAAAATGGCTTCATTAAGATCTTTAATGAAGCACAGGGGAGCCATTTATTGACTCCTCAACTATTAAGATGTAACATTATTACTGCTTTAATAGTATTTCCATTTTAATTTAGGAAATAACTAATCAAGGGATCAATGTACCAAATACTTTATTTTTTCTCCCTTGGGTCACTAAAAGTACATTTTTTAAAATTCACAAAACGTAAAGGCAATTCCCCCCAGTGCCATATCGCATAAGCAATTTGAAGAAATAACAAGGAACGCTAAAGGTCAATGGCTACTGATCTAAGCCATGTTATAAAACAAATGAAAATTGTTTGTGGTAATTCTATCTTTCTGGTGGAAGTAAGAGATCTCTTTCACATCAAAGAGGCTTACCTCCAAAGTATGCAAAGCACCTCCACCCTGACCTGCTGTCAACCTGTGAGACATTTCTATTTCTCAGACTCACTTAGAATGCAAACTACTGTTTTCCTGGTAGTTCTCACAGCTCCACTTCCTTTGAGGTACAGATGTGTAGCCAAAGAACCCAATCAGATAACGTCCATTTACATATTTATAAAGTCTTCTGTAAAATCTCATATCAATTGTTGCCACTATATATAGCTCTTTCAAAGTATCTTGTGGGCACAAGCGCTCCACTGCACTGCTCCCTTCAGGAGTCCTGATACATCGTATAATGTGATTTCAATGTAAATGTGGCCCATCACACAATCATACCACTTCACAAACTCTTTTCTGTTGGGGTAGCTTAAATCTAAACACACTCAAGCAGCTTGCTGCACTGGAGCAAGATTTCTTCCACATAAAAAAAGTCAAAAATCCCAACACAACAATGCCAAGGGAAAAAAAATCTGAACATTTTCTGCAGAAAGATGGGCCGTCTCCAAATCCTTGTGCCCTATCAGACAAATTAAAGTAAATCAAGCATGAAATGAAGCAGAAGAGCTCCGAGATAAGGCTCCTTTAAGTCGTTTACAGATTAGGATAGAGAGAGGTGCATCTGGTCTCTGGCAGTGAAGGAGGCCAGTTTCTCATCTCACAATAGCAGCCTGTGTATAGGATTACCTTACCTTGTCACTGACAAGGGAAAAAGCGCCTGCAAAATGTCACTAACTAACTTCCTAATGTTCCCAGTTAAGTTCTCTTATTAAAGTATTAACTGTTACAATGACAGAAATAAATTTTGATAAAACAAAATAAAAACAGACAGTCTTATTTATGAGCTGGTCAGACGCTGATAAACTGGGGGCTCTGCTACTAGCATCTGAGCCTCTTCACTTATCAGTGAAGATTTCGTTGCTGGAGACAGCAGATAACTTTTCAACTGGAATTAGTGAGGCAGGCAACTAACTGCATGTTACTGGTTGGACTGGTGCTCTAGCAACAGCTAAAAGGGCCTCTTGTGCTATCACATGGGATTTTGCTTTTCTAAGCAGAGAGACATTTTCCTACAGCAACTGACAGCTCAGCCAGGAGGGCTGTACAGCTAATGGTTAAATTGGTGTTCCAGCAGGGGCAAAGAATCTCCACTTTATCAGCTGTGATTCTGCTCCTACAAATTGGAGGCCTTCTTTCTTCAGGAGGCGGTGTCTTCACTGGTGTTTTCTTTCTTCCTTCCCATCCCCGCACAAAAAATATTCTCTCTACCCTGATTCACCACTACCAGTGTGTAATACAGCTGGCAGGAAGCCCATCCCTGTAAATATTACCAATATGCTTATTCATATCTTCTTGAATTTTTCTCTGAGCAATGAAAATGCTTCATCGTTTCTAGACAGACAAATAAAAACTAACCACACCTCTTAGGATGTGTTATTGCTAAATGAAGGCAGGCTCTAAACAGTTCTTTGATGGGAGACCTTCAAAGAAAATCCAGAATACTGCAGGAAGTGGAGTGCATGATTCAGAAGGTACCCCTCTTCCCTCTGAGTCTGTATGGAGCTAATAATGCTTCAGCATGGTTTAAAGGAGCATTCTACTGGTGGATGTGTTGGGTTTGTTTGGTTAAGATGTAAAACAATTTCTGGCCACTAAAGGTCTTCTGGCACTTTTTTTAAGAGTGGGTATTAGCCCCAGTGTCCTGGCGAAATTCTTATTTTGGTAGCTACACTCAGCTTAAGGAAATTTTTCCTTCAGTTTCATCGGATATGGTGTTTTTCACTCCCTCTCTTTTGTGTAGTGTTGCTGCTGCATTCCATCCCACAGAGTGCTATTTGAGTGATGGGTGAAGTGAGTCCTCTGCCTGTGCTTTTATGTTTTGTAAAACACATTGGGATCCATCAGGAGGAAAAGTGTAATATAAATGTAAGATAATAAATTAACAAGCTATAATTGCAGCATGAATAGTAACAGAAGGACTGCAAAGAGAGAGCCCAGGTTGTTTAAAAAACATATGTAGTGTAGTATGTAATTTTCTTTTGGGTAAACAGAAGTCAAGGTGCATCAGGAAACTCAGTAGTATTCAAATATTTAAATTTACTGAGATGTGAGTGGACAGACTAAAAGGATCATGTTCGCAGCTAGCATTTGTATAAACCCTTCTTCAAAAGAGTAGCAGTAACAAATGAACTCACCATTCCCTTGTGCCCTATAAATTTCATCCTTTTGTTCTCTTTGTGAATCTTGTAAGAATACCAAAAAAATTACATAGATGATGAAAAAATAAATAAATCTGAAGAGACAAAAACAGAATTACAAAAACATTAAATATAAAAATCCTGGGAAAATATGCCTGCTTTTTTAAAGACATCTTTTATCCAGTAGTACAAACACTATAAAACTTTGGATGGCCTATCAATTAATCTTTTAAGAAAAATATGCTTTGTATTCCGATGTAATATATCTACTTTATGCTGCTAGAGTGAAAATATAAAGTACAAAGCTTTTTTTATTTATTGAAACTGCAGAAACAAGTAAAAAAAATCACATTACTACAACAGTATAAATAATTACTAGATTGTGGCAACTTTAATTTACCCTGAAAGCTCTCAAGAAAACATGTGCATGTACACACATACACTCAAGTCTGCCAGAAGGTAGTCTTCTTAGTGTATGCACAACGAGGCTCAGGTGGCACATGACCAGGATTCATCACCAAATTTGGTCGACTGGTTAGATCATTAGCTTGCCCTACCTGGTACAGGTACTGATGGGGAGTGTGACGTGAATGCTAAGAGGTTATTTTTAAAAGTAATGAACATTTGATCTGGATGCACAGAAAATGACGTAGACAACAGGAGTGGGTTTAACAGGTGGGTGGAGGGAAATGAGGGAACAAAAATGCCAACCCTTCTTTAACTCCCAGGAAGTTATTGCATCCAAAGTTATTGCATCCAAAGCACTATCCAATTTATTGCATCCAAAGTTATTGCATCCAAAGCACTATCCAATTTAACCAAGAGGGATAGGATATGACACTTAGTCTTCCCCTCCCGCCCCCCACAAATCTCATGACAGAATTCCTTACACCTTCCCCTCATGCTGGGGATACTCATAAGAGTAACTGATTCTAGAGGAGACTAAAGAGAACCCTCTCCCCAAACAATGTGGATTGCTGGCAAATCACTGTTGGGTTCCATGCTCTGATTCATTCCAGGAGATGGTTATCCATTGATACGGAGCACTAAACCCAAGATGAGACGAAGTTTTTAGGGGAAAGCTTTTATTTTGGTTTGGTGTTTTGGAGAGAGTTTGGGGAGAGTTGTTGGTTCTGTCCCCCTTTCTCGCTCCCTTCTCCTTTTTACTGTCCTAATTAACTGACCAGACTGCCAGCTATAAGGAAGGTAAAACAACAACAACAACAACTCGATATGAACCAATCTGGTCTGGTGGAAAAATCCCTTCACAGCTCCCTAAAAAGACGATCTGGCTAGACCCACAACAAAAAACCTTCCCATTGAGACTAGACAGCACTATTTATATACATCTCTATCCCGATATAACACGACCCAATATAACACAAATTTGGCTGTAACGTGGTAAAGCAATGCTCGGGGGGCTGTGCACTCTGGCGGATCAAAGCAAGTTCGATATAACGTGGTTTCACCTATAATGCAGTAAGATTTTTTGGCTCCTGAGGACAGCATTATATCGAGGTAGAAGTGTACTAGAAATAGGACTATTTCTCATTTTGATTTCCTCCAGCCTCCTTTTACGAATATGCACTTCTCAGCTGCATCATAATGAAAGAGCTGATGATGACAAAAGATGGTATACTGATTATGGGAGACTTCAACTTCCCGGATATAGATTGGAGGACGAGTGCTTGCAAGAATAATAGGGGTCAGATTTTTCTGGATGTGATAGCGGATGGATTTCTTCATCAAGTAGTTGAAGTACCACCTACGAGAAGAGTACCTACGAGAGGGGATGCCATTTTAGATTTGTTTTGCGTGAGTATGAGGACCTCGAGAGAGAAATGGTGGTAGGGACACCTTGGTTCGAGTGATCATGAGCTGATTCAATTCCAAATTAATGGAAGGATAAACAAACATTAGATCTGGATTAGGGTTTTCAACTTCTCGAGGGCTAATTTAAAGAGTTAGAAATTAGTTAGGAAGTGGATGGACGGAGGAACTTGTGGATTAAATCGGAGGAGCCTGGAATTACTTTAAGTCACAGCTGCGGAAACTGTCGAGAGCCTGCATCCAAGAAAGGGAAATACATGGCCAGGAGTTGTAGGCCAAGCGGATGAAGCAAGAGCAACTCAGAGAGGGGATTTAGAAAAAGCCAGAATCGCTTACAGGGAGTGGAAGAAAGGCGGGATTAGCAAGAGGAAGCTATTAGTGAGGTCAGATTAGAGATAAGGAGGAAGGCTAAAGACCGCGTCAGAACTGGACCTTGCAAGGAATCAAAACCAATAGTAAAAGAGTTCTACAGCACATAATGAAGAAAGAAAACAAAGAAAGGAAGAAAGTGGGGCCGCTATTACACCACATTGAGATGGAGCGGGAGTTAAGATACCTTAGGCATGGCCCAATATTCTAAATAAGTACTTTGCCTCGGCTCCTTTAATAGACTAGTGAGGAGTTAGGGGACGATGCGAGGGATGAACAAACGGGAATGTGAATGGGGAGTGGATATTACCGCATTCTGGAGGTAGAGGCCAAACTGAAACAGCTAAATGGGACAAAATTCAGAGGACCGACAATCTCCACCCGAGGAATTTAAAGGAAACGGCGCGTGAAATTGCGAGCCCGTAGCGAGATTTCTTAAGCAATCGGTAAAACTCGGGGTTGTGCCGTACGACTGGAGAATTTGCTAAGTAGTTCCATTGTAAGATAGGGATAAAATGATTGCCGGGTAACTATAGCGCCTGTTAGCTTGACCGTCTGGTCGTGTAAGTCTTGGAAAAAAATTTTAAGGGAGGAAAGTACGTTAAAGGACATTGGCGTTCAAATGGAAATTGGGACGAGTGCAACTGGATTTACTAAAGGTAGATTGCCAAACCAACACTGAGCTCCCCTTCTTTGAGAAGGGACGGATACTTAGACAAATGGATGCGTAGATCCTAATTGACCGTCGATTTCAGTAAGGCCGTTTGACACGGTTCCGCGATGGGGAGACTGTTAGTTTAATATTGGAAAGATGGGGAGAATGTGAAAGTTGTAAGGTGGATAAGGAACTGTTAAAGGGGAGACTCCAGCGGTCGTACTCAAGGGTGAACTGTCAGGCTGGAAGGAGGTTACTAGCGGGAGTCCCTCAAGGATCGGTTTGGACCGCATCTTATTTAAACTATTTATTACTGCACCTTGGCACAAAGAGTGGGAATGTGTTAATAAAGTTTGCGGGTTTGACACGAAGTGGAGGGGTATTGCCTAACCGGAGAAGGACCGGTAGGATACTATTTCAGGAAGATCTGGACCCCTTGTACACTGGCAAGTATAGTGAATAGATTGAAATATAATAGCAAAAGTGCAGGTCATGCACTTAGGATTAAAAAAGAATTTTACGATATACGTTGGGACGCATCGTTGGAAACGACGAAGTGGAGGAGAAGGACCTTGGGGTATTGATTGAAGCGGGTGACTATGAGCCGCCAATGTGATATGGCTGTTTTAAAAAGCAAATGCCGGTTTAGGATGCATGGGCGAGCGTTTTCCAGCAAGGAGAAGGAGGTGTTAGTGCCCGTTTATATACGCGCTGGTGAGACCCCACCTGGATATTGTGTGCAGTTCTGGTGTTCCCATGTTTAAGAAGGATGAATTCAAACTGGAACAGGTTCAGAGACGGGCTTACTATCTCTCTCTTTTATAAATGTGTATGGGTAGGGTTTTGTGGCCTGCCTTGTGCAGGAGGTCAGACTAGATGATCATATTGGTCCCTTCTGACCTATGAGTCTATGAGTCTATAACACACATCCCTGATTTTAGTGTTTTCTACATTTTGTATGAGCGTTCAAGTAGGTAAAAACCTCAAGGTCACTGAGAACTACAATCCTGATTCTCATCAGCCCTGCTCTTTGGTCATTTACAACAGTGCAAAGCAAGAACAAAGTGGATGTAACACGCTAATGTGATCTAGTCTCATTTTACACGCACTTTGTACTAGTGAATAGAGCCCTCTATATTTATGATTCCACCCCAAAATTGTTTTCAATGGACTGAGTTAATAAAATTCTCCTCTCAACAGAGAATTGATATATTTACAAATCTGTGACCAATTGATGGTATCTAATGAGTGCTCACTGCTTGCTGCTCTCAAATAATAAACTACCTTAAATTATGCCAAAAAAGATAAGAAGCATTCTTTATTTTCCTATTTATTAATACTGTTGGAAGGTGACATATTTACATGATATTTACAGTGCTTTCATTTTTGAAGCAGACTCATAAAACTGTTAGGAGCATTTTTGTTGTTGTTTCTCAGTTGTACCAGAAGGATGTGAAGATCATTCCATGTTGCACTCAGACAGCATATATTTGGCCCATAGAGGAAAAAATGTATTGCTTTTGCACTATGTTATACAGAAAAAAACAACACTACTTCATGTACGGTGTCTTGGAATTTGTAATTGTTGGCATTTCCAAACTTGACATTTCTCTTGTACCATAGATACAAATCAGATTAATGGCAATGCCTATGATATAGCACATGGTATTGTTATATAAAATGACAAGTATATGCATTCATGTCTTATTAATTACAATGGTTGATTAATTGCTATTGCTATACAAGCGCAGAGATGTTTTGGTCTTGTGTCTTTCATCAAAGGACCAACACCACAAAGTAAAGTACAGTTGCCAAATGACTAGTATTTTCTGTATACCTAGCAGCCTGAAGGAGGCCTTCACGCTAAATAATTTAAAATTAATTTATATTCAGTTCCTGGAACGTAATATATTTCTTCAGAAGCAGTGAGAGAATTTGGCGCCTGACAATGTCTGTAGGGGCTCAACTTCTATAAAGAACACCACAAACTAAGTGTTTCAGAAAGTATAACCACATTTTCTGATTTCTTTTATTATTTTATTCTTTTAGCTTTATTATTCGACACAAACCTAGTGATGGGAAAGCCTTGAAACTTTGGAGTTTATGTTTGGATGATGTTATCCAAGTTACTTAGGTCCTCTTAAATCTAGTAATCAGAGTAGAAATCCTGGGCCAAATTCAGCACTGATACACAACGCAGCTGTGTAAATCAGTGGACAGTCTAGCCTTTTGTTCAATCTTCTGAGAACTGCAGTCCTTCTTAGCTTCAAGTGCACTGGAAATATCATGAGAACAGACTTCCTGGTTTTTTTAGAACTTTTATTTGAAGTCACATCCAAAACCACGGGTCTTACAAGAACATTAAAATTAAATAATCTGCACAAGAGGTTATTAGAATAGTATTGTAATGTCTATATTAATTTTAGCCCTCTTCTCAATACCAAACAACTTCCTTTTTTTGATCAGATGTTTTCATTAAGCTCTTCAGAAGAACATGTGGATTTTTTTTTGAAGAGGCTACAGTTGTAATTTAAGATACAAAATAAGAGAACTCCCATTTAGGATGGGATTTTCAAAAGTGCTCACCATTGGCCTAACTCTGCTGTTACTGGAAAATGAAATCAATAAACCAGAGCTGTGCTGAAGCTAAGCACTTTTGAAAATTCCACTTTTTGTAAGATAAATTCTATTCAGGGCAAAAATTAAACCACTGCAGGCCTCAACTGAAGAACAAAATAGTCCAACTGGACAACAATTATGGCAAATGAAACCTGTAATGGTGATGTTAAGTCAGGTGATTGGCACCTGGTACTCAGGTTACCCTAGCATGGGTGTGAGCCGCCTCACTGCAAAGCATACCAGAGTTAATGTCGCCTCACTGGTGCTGGACTCACTTCTATGTGTTTCTAGAACTTCTGGGAGCATATTGCATGGTTCTTTGTGCTGCAGTAAGATGACCCTCTCTATGATTCTTTCCCAGTGAATTGTGAGAGAACTTGTCTATCCTTTTATGCATACAGCTTGAGTTGTGGGAGGGCACTGGAGGACTATCTGCATTTGAATGATTTAGCCTGTGTCCTCACTACAAAGTGGGGGGATTAGAAGGCCAAACGAAGGAGGCTCTGGAGCTCTAGCTTATACCCCAGCCAGGCCAGTTAGCTTATATTTAAAACACCACTAAACTTGGGTGAGAGTGTTTTGTGTGTGGAAGACTGGGGGCTTAGGGACAACACCCAAGTAAGAGCCCAGTTAGCTCTGCAGTGAAAACATACCCTACATTGGACCAAATTCTACTCTGTTTTGCTGTAGTAAAACTACTGAGTTAATGAATATCAAATCCGTGCAAATAATACCTATTTACACACATTTTTTTCACCAGTAATTTATACCACTATTTATTAAACTGTGGTTAATCACTACCAAATTTGATCTGAGGGCTTTGAATTGCACTTCTTAATTTCAACTTATATCAGTGAGATGTGCATTGGTTCAACTGAGGGCAGAATTTTATCCTAATTCTCTAATTTATGTCTCACTTGAAGAGTTTATTTTCAATTCTGTTAGCATCACTTAGAATGAAAAGCCATTTCTAAAGCATATTTTAAGCCCAAATAAGATTTTATAGCTTCTGTTCAATCACTTTGTTTCAGTGGACAATGGCAGTATTATACAAAGAGAATTGGGGCACAAAGAGACAAATTAGAAATGCCTTTTGCCCCACAGACCTGGGGTGAAGGTAACACTCAGGAGATTTCCTGCAGCCAAAATCCTTCCTGACTCACATACCATTGCCTTCAGCAAGATTGTATGAAATGTAATGTGAGCCAGGGCAGGATTTTGCCCACAGATTTTTGCTTCTGTCTTCTATTATGTTCCTATTTTTCTGTGACTCCAGCAAAGAAGTCTTAAAAGTATTTATTAGCAGTCTCCTATGGATTTAAAATTTTCTAACTTTTCCCATAAAGGCACACTTATTTATATTGTGCCCACTTTACGTAGCAGCTACCTTCCTGACTCAAACGTCCCTGTGTTACTTAGAACTAAGAGTAGACTCTCTTCACACATGCTCTGACTAAGATGTTCCGAGATACAGTAACTTATGGAAATCCTTTATCCAAAATATCTCCAAACATTCAGGTAAATGAAGTTTACTGATTACTACTGCTCTAATATCCAGGAAAGAACACTTTTAATTGACAGCATTCAAAAACTCCGCCCAAGAAATTATGGAAGCCTAGCCTACACCTTTCTACTGCCTTGAACAGAACAGACAGAGTGGATTTTTCTATTCTAAGGAAGCCTGTTGAAAAAAAAACCCAACAACAACCAATTAATTATTCAGCATCATCTGAAAACCATGTTTGAAGGAATCTAACCAATGTACACTCATGGTAATCATAATACTTAAAGACATCCCATCAGTATAAGTCCAGCATTCAGTTATAAACACTCAAATAACAAACAAGCTTACTGTTTGCTGCTTTATTTTACTGCTGTCAGTGTTCTGTGATGAATGAGGACTGTGTTTGAGCTCTGTGTGGCCCATGTGTTTGAAACCTCAATATACATGTTGACTCATATAAAATGAGTCAGAAAGACTACATTTTGCACATGTATATTTTTTCTGTGGTGAGTACTTTAAACCATTTGTACTTCATATAACGGACATCTTTAAAAACTTAATTTGTCTTTGTAACTAAATGACATTACCACAGCATACCCTCAGCATTCTATATAGTAACTGTAGAGAATAACAATTACCATTTTGAGTTAAGTAGTTATTTGTTTATTTGTTATATACATAGTGCTAGGCATTGTTCATCCATACAGGAAGGTGCTAACCTCTTTGGGGAAGGGACAGTCTTCTTAACACTTAATCCTGCAAACAATTAGTTTAATGGGATTGCAGATGTGTTTAAAGTTACTCAGAGGTATACACTGTTTTCAGGATTGGGGTCTTGGTTTCAAGGGCAAACTTAGAAAGTTTATGAAGCCTGGACTGTATAGTGTTCTATAATGTACTGTACTCTACATTATAGAACAGCTGCCCCAATATCATTTTTTTCACAAAAGTGAAATATTTTAAGTACACTCCACCCCAGCTCTTTCCTACGGGTATCACTAAGTGATTTTGTCTCATTTTCTCTCTCTTTGAACATATCACTATATTTAATGACAGAGTTCACTAACTGCTTCAAGGCTAAATGTCAAACCTACATTTATAAAGGTGGATGTGGGTTCATTTATTTCCTGCTCTCATTGCTCTGACACTTGAAGCAAGAACAGAAGGAGAACATTTTCAAAAATGGTTTGGCTCCAAATAGCCTAACTCCCATTAGAAGCACACAACTATTTTTTATTTCTTCTTTTGCCATAAATTACAGATAAATTCATCTTTCTCTTGTGAAGCCTGAAGTTTGTTGTTGTTGTTGTTGTTGTTGCTGTTAGATGAGTTACATTCAAACTTCAACAAAAAAGATGAAGCCAACATTGAAATTCATCTCACAGTCCAGAATTTACTTAACGGCCAGCCTGTGTGTTGTGATAAACGGAATGATGATCCGGCAACATGTCTTTATCCATGGTTTGCTTTAATTAACGCCGGCTTGTTTGTTGAAAAGATGATTAATATGCCAATGAAAATTGCATAATTGAATACCACAACACTGGCACAATCAGAAAGACACATGCAGTTTTCTGATTAACATTTATTATTATTATTATTATTATTATTGTGCGTTTTAATGTACTCTTCCCACTACGAAATGATGCAGTTTTTGACTGAGAGGTGAGAGAGAGGAAGCAGGGCTGAGGGCAAGATCCTTCATGGGTAAGAACAAAATAAAATGTAGTCTAGTCCTGATGAAATAGTTCCTTGGTCACGTAACCGTATTTCAAAATTCAAAATACAGGCAACCTCTGGAGAGCAAAAAACCCTCAGCAAAAAGCCTAGGATAAAAATGACAGAAATGTACAAGGAAAATCCAAACCATTCATGCAATATTAAGTAAACTTGTCTTCAGAGGGAACAGCAGAAAACTATAGTAAATATAATTAAAAATATGGGACTTCTGTTTTTTAAAATGCTGATGTTTTTATACTAACCAGCCAACTACAAAATAAGAGAAATAAGGCACAGTTTTGTATTTCATCTTCTAAAATAACTGTTCTGATTGTAGTTTTGTTCATTACCTGAGTTTATTGCTCTTTTAAGTATAATGCTGTGTTTGTTATAGTGGTAATATTAAAGTCTTTGGGAGTTCTACCTAACATAAATGTTATCTCGATATTTCCCTATACTTACTATTCTATAGGAAACAACCAGAGTCATACAAATGCTGATGTTATTTAACTACCAGTTTTTACTTAGTTGCCTAGTGCAACTGGCAAGTTTTTAAGGCTAAGTACTGTACTTTTGGTTATAAAAATAAATGCAATTTCCGGAGGCTCACAGTGCGGCCCATGGCGGGATTCAAAAGGCTCTGAGCTGCCCGCAGTGGCGGGGAGCTCAGAGCTCTTTAAATCTCAGCCGCGGCTGGGATTCATAGGGCTTTTGGCTGCCGGCAGCGGCGGGGAGCTCAGAGCTCTTTAAATCCCAGACACAGCCAGGATTCAAAAGGCTCTGAGCTGCCCACAGCCGCGGGCAGCCCAAAGCCCTTTAAATCCCAGCCGTGGCTGCTATTCAAAGGGCTCTGGGCTGTTCGCAGCGGCGGGGAGGTATCTCCTGTACGGAGGGAAGATGGCAATGTGAAAGTACACATCCTTCATATTGAGGCGGCATACCAGCCTCCAGGATCTAAGGACAGCCACAACTTGGTCCCTCTAGGGTCCTGACGGTCGTCTGCGACCACCTCAGTCGCGCCGACTGCCAAAGCCCGATCTGTGGCTAGGCACGGAGTGTGGTAGTGTGGCTGGGGACGGAAAGGCCTGCGTTAGGTCGTCAGCGTATGCATGCCGAGAGAGAGCTCATTAGGACCTTGTTGCCCTCCAGGCTTTGTAGCCTGGGGTTGATTTCACCGCAAAGAGGCCTTTACCAACAAATGGTAAGTTGTGAAAGGCCGGAGGTTTGAAACCGGAAGCCATGAGATGCTCCTCATGGTAACGAG